>NW_027362995.1:0-90000 GCF_046119375.1 Phyllobates terribilis
AAAAATATTGGGCTTCTAGCTGTGTGTGGGACTTGTTCTATTAATCCATCTATACAGACCTCCATCAGGTTGCAAACTGAATATATTTTTTTCTGCATCTACCTCTGAAAAAATATTGGGCTTCTAGCTGTGTGTGGGACTTGTTGTATTAATCCATCTATACAGACCTCCATCAGGTTGCAAACTGAATATATTTTTTTCTGCATCTACCTCTGAAAAAATATTGGGCTTCTAGCTGTGTGTGGGACTTGTTGTATTAGTCCATCTATACTGACCTCCATCAGGTTGCAAACTGAATATATTTTTTTCTGCATCTACCTCTGAAAAAATATTGGGCTTCTAGCTGTGTGTGGGACTTGTTCTATTAATCCATCTATACAGACCTCCATCAGGTTGCAAACTGAATATATTTTTTCTGCATCTACCTCTGAAAAAATATTGGGCTTCTAGCTGTGTGTGGGACTTGTTCTATTAATCCATCTATACAGACCTCCATCAGGTTGCAAACTGAATATATTTTTTTCTGCATCTACCTCTGAAAAAATATTGGGCTTCTAGCTGTGTGTGGGACTTGTTGTATTAGTCCATCTATACTGACCTCCATCAGGTTGCAAACTGAATATATTTTTTTCTGCATCTACCTCTGAAAAAATATTGGGCTTCTAGCTGTGTGTGGGACTTGTTCTATTAATCCATCTATACAGACCTCCATCAGGTTGCAAACTGAATATATTTTTTTCTGCATCTACCTCTGAAAAAATATTGGGCTTCTAGCTGTGTGTGGGACTTGTTGTATTAGTCCATCTATACTGACCTCCATCAGGTTGCAAACTGAATATATTTTTTTCTGCATCTACCTCTGAAAAAATATTGGGCTTCTAGCTGTGTGTGGGACTTGTTCTATTAATCCATCTATACAGACCTCCATCAGGTTGCAAACTGAATATATTTTTTTCTGCATCTACCTCTGAAAAAATATTGGGCTTCTAGCTGTGTGTGGGACTTGTTGTATTAGTCCATCTATACTGACCTCCATCAGGTTGCAAACTGAATATATTTTTTTCTGCATCTACCTCTGAAAAAATATTGGGCTTCTAGCTGTGTGTGGGACTTGTTCTATTAATCCATCTATACAGACCTCCATCAGGTTGCAAACTGAATATATTTTTTTCTGCATCTACCTCTGAAAAAATATTGGGCTTCTAGCTGTGTGTGGGACTTGTTCTATTAATCCATCTATACAGACCTCCATCAGGTTGCAAACTGAATATATTTTTTTCTGCATCTACCTCTGAAAAAATATTGGGCTAGGTTGTCCAGCTGTGTGTGGGACTTGTTGTATTAGTCCATCTATACTGACCTCCATCAGGTTGCAAACTGAATATATTTTTTTCTGCATCTACCTCTGAAAAAATATTGGGCTTCTAGCTGTGTGTGGGACTTGTTGTATTAGTCCATCTATACTGACCTCCATCAGGTTGCAAACTGAATATATTTTTTTCTGCATCTACCTCTGAAAAAATATTGGGCTTCTAGCTGTGTGTGGGACTTGTTGTATTAGTCCATCTATACAGACCTCCATCAGGTTGCAAACTGAATATATTTTTTTCTGCATCTACCTCTGAAAAAATATTGGGCTTCTAGCTGTGTGTGGGACTTGTTGTATTAGTCCATCTATACTGACTTCCATCAGGTTGCAAACTGAATATATTTTTTTCTGCATCTACCTCTGAAAAAATATTGGGCTTCTAGCTGTGTGTGGGACTTGTTGTATTAGTCCATCTATACTGACCTCCATCAGGTTGCAAACTGAATATATTTTTTTCTGCATCTACCTCTGAAAAAATATTGGGCTTCTAGCTGTGTGTGGGACTTGTTCTATTAATCCATCTATACAGACCTCCATCAGGTTGCAAACTGAATATATTTTTTTCTGCATCTACCTCTGAAAAAATATTGGGCTTCTAGCTGTGTGTGGGACTTGTTCTATTAATCCATCTATACAGTCCTCCATCAGGTTGCAAACTGAATATATTTTTTTCTGCATCTACCTCTGAAAAAATATTGGGCTTCTAGCTGTGTGTGGGACTTGTTGTATTAGTCCATCCATACTGACCTCTATCAGGTTGCAAACTGAATATATTTTTTCTGCATGTACCTCTGAAAAAATATTGGGCTTCTAGCTGTGTGTGGGACTTGTTCTATTAATCCATCTATACAGACCTCCATCAGGTTGCAAACTGAATATATTTTTTTCTGCATCTACCTCTGAAAAAATATTGGGCTTCTAGCTGTGTGTTGGACTTGTTGTATTAGTCCATCTATACTGACCTCCATCAGGTTGCAAACTGAATATATTTTTTTCTGCATCTACCTCTGAAAAAATAATGGGCTTCTAGCTGTGTGTGGGACTTGTTCTATTAATCCATCTATACAGACCTCCATCAGGTTACAAACTGAATATATTTTTTTCTGCATCTACCTCTGATAAAATATTGGGCTTCTAGCTGTGTGTGGGACTTGTTCTATTAATCCATCTATACAGACCTCCATCAGGTTGCAAACTGAATATATTTTTTTCCTGCATCTACCTCTGAAAAAATATTGGGCTTCTAGCTGTGTGTGGGACTTGTTGTATTAGTCCATCTATACTGACCTCCATCAGGTTGCAAACTGAATATATTTTTTTCTGCATCTACCTCTGAAAAAATATTGGGCTTCTAGCTGTGTGTGGGACTTGTTCTATTAATCCATCTATACAGACCTCCATCAGGTTGCAAACTGAATATATTTTTTTCTGCATCTACCTCTGAAAAATATTGGGCTTCTAGCTGTGTGTGGGACTTGTTGTATTAGTACATCTATACTGACCTCCATCAGGTTGCAAACTGAATATATTTTTTTCTGCATCTACCTCTGAAAAAATATTGGGCTTCTAGCTGTGTGTGGGACTTGTTCTATTAATCCATCTATACAGACCTCCATCAGGTTGCAAACTGAATATATTTTTTTCTGCATCTACCTCTGAAAAAATATTGGGCTTCTAGCTGTGTGTGGGACTTGTTCTATTAATCCATCTATACAGACCTCCATCAGGTTGCAAACTGAATATATTTTTTTCTGCATCTACCTCTGAAAAAATATTGGGCTTCTAGCTGTGTGTGGGACTTGTTGTATTAGTCCATCTATACTGACCTCCATCAGGTTGCAAACTGAATATATTTTTTTCTGCATCTACCTCTGAAAAAATATTGGGCTTCTAGCTGTGTGTGGGACTTGTTCTATTAATCCATCTATACAGACCTCCATCAGGTTGCAAACTGAATATATTTTTTTCTGCATCTACCTCTGAAAAAATATTGGGCTTCTAGCTGTGTGTGGGACTTGTTGTATTAGTCCATCTATACTGACCTCCATCAGGTTGCAAACTGAATATATTTTTTTCTGCATCTACCTCTGAAAAAATATTGGGCTTCTAGCTGTGTGTGGGACTTGTTCTATTAATCCATCTATACAGACCTCCATCAGGTTGCAAACTGAATATATTTTTTTCTGCATCTACCTCTGAAAAATATTGGGCTTCTAGCTGTGTGTGGGACTTGTTCTATTAATCCATCTATACAGACCTCCATCAGGTTGCAAACTGAATATATTTTTTTCTGCATCTACCTCTGAAAAAATATTGGGCTTCTAGCTGTGTGTGGGACTTGTTGTATTAGTCCATCTATACTGACCTCCATCAGGTTGCAAACTGAATATATTTTTTTCTGCATCTACCTCTGAAAAAATATTGGGCTTCTAGCTGTGTGTGGGACTTGTTGTATTAGTCCATCTATACTGACCTCCATCAGGTTGCAAACTGAATATATTTTTTTCTGCATCTACCTCTGAAAAAATATTGGGCTTCTAGCTGTGTGTGGGACTTGTTGTATTAGTCCATCTATACAGACCTCCATCAGGTTGCAAACTGAATATATTTTTTTCTGCATCTACCTCTGAAAAAATATTGGGCTTCTAGCTGTGTGTGGGACTTGTTGTATTAGTCCATCTATACCTGACTTCCATCAGGTTGCAAACTGAATATATTTTTTCCTGCATCTACCTCTGAAAAAATATTGGGCTTCTAGCTGTGTGTGGGACTTGTTGTATTAGTCCATCTATACTGACCTCCATCAGGTTGCAAACTGAATATATTTTTTTCTGCATCTACCTCTGAAAAAATATTGGGCTTCTAGCTGTGTGTGGGACTTGTTCTATTAATCCATCTATACAGACCTCCATCAGGTTGCAAACTGAATATATTTTTTTCTGCATCTACCTCTGAAAAAATATTGGGCTTCTAGCTGTGTGTGGGACTTGTTGTATTAGTCCATCTATACTGACCTCCATCAGGATGCAAACTGAATATATTTTTTTCTGCATCTACCTCTGAAAAAATATTGGGCTTCTAGCTGTGTGTGGGACTTGTTCTATTAATCCATCTATACAGACCTCCATCAGGTTGCAAACTGAATATATTTTTTTCTGCATCTACCTCTGAAAAAATATTGGGCTTCTAGCTGTGTGTGGGACTTGTTGTATTAGTCCATCTATACTGACCTCCATCAGGTTGTAAACTGAATATATTTTTTTCTGCATCTACCTCTGAAAAAATATTGGGCTTCTAGCTGTGTGTGGGACTTGTTCTATTAATCCATCTATACAGACCTCCATCAGGTTGCAAACTGAATATATTTTTTTCTGCATCTACCTCTGAAAAAATATTGGGCTTCTAGCTGTGTGTGGGACTTGTTGTATTAGTACATCTATACTGACCTCCATCAGGTTGCAAACTGAATATATTTTTTTCTGCATCTACCTCTGAAAAAATATTGGGCTTCTAGCTGTGTGTGGGACTTGTTCTATTAATCCATCTATACAGACCTCCATCAGGTTGCAAACTGAATATATTTTTTTCTGCATCTACCTCTGAAAAAATATTGGGCTTCTAGCTGTGTGTGGGACTTGTTGTATTAGTCCATCTATACTGACCTCCATCATGTTGCAAACTGAATATATTTTTTTCTGCATCTACCTCTGAAAAAATATTGGGCTTCTAGCTGTGTGTGGGACTTGTTCTATTAATCCATCTATACAGACCTCCATCAGGTTGCAAACTGAATATATTTTTTTCTGCATCTACCTCTGAAAAAATATTGGGCTTCTAGCTGTGTGTGGGACTTGTTCTATTAATCCATCTATACAGACCTCCATCAGGTTGCAAACTGAATATATTTTTTTCTGCATCTACCTCTGAAAAAATATTGGGCTTCTAGCTGTGTGTGGGACTTGTTGTATTAGTCCATCTATACTGATCTCCATCAGGTTGCAAACTGAATATATTTTTTTCTGCATCTACCTCTGAAAAAATATTGGGCTTCTAGCTGTGTGTGGGACTTGTTGTATTAGTCCATCTATACTGACCTCCATCAGGTTGCAAACTGAATATATTTTTTTCTGCATCTACCTCTGAAAAAATATTGGGCTTCTAGCTGTGTGTGGGACTTGTTGTATTAGTCCATCTATACAGACCTCCATCAGTTTGCAAACTGAATATATTTTTTTCTGCATCTACCTCTGAAAAAATATTGGGCTTCTAGCTGTGTGTGGGACTTGTTGTATTAGTCCATCTATACTGACCTCCATCAGGTTGCAAACTGAATATATTTTTTTCTGCATCTACCTCTGAAAAAATATTGGGCTTCTAGCTGTGTGTGGGACTTGTTGTATTAGTCCATCTATACTGACCTCCATCAGGTTGCAAACTGAATATATTTTTTTCTGCATCTACCTCTGAAAAAATATTGGGCTTCTAGCTGTGTGTGGGACTTGTTCTATTAATCCATCTATACAGACCTCCATCAGGTTGCAAACTGAATATATTTTTTTCTGCATCTACCTCTGAAAAAATATTGGGCTTCTAGCTGTGTGTGGGACTTGTTGTATTAGTCCATCTATACTGACCTCCATCAGGTTGCAAACTGAATATATTTTTTTCTGCATCTACCTCTGAAAAAATATTGGGCTTCTAGCTGTGTGTGGGACTTGTTCTATTAATCCATCTATACAGACCTCCATCAGGTTGCAAACTGAATATATTTTTTTCTGCATCTACCTCTGAAAAAATATTGGGCTTCTAGCTGTGTGTGGGACTTGTTGTATTAGTCCATCTATACTGACCTCCATCAGGTTGCAAACTGAATATATTTTTTTCTGCATCTACCTCTGAAAAAATATTGGGCTTCTAGCTGTGTGTGGGACTTGTTCTATTAATCCATCTATACAGACCTCCATCAGGTTGCAAACTGAATATATTTTTTTCTACATTTACCTCTGAAAAAATATTGGGCTTCTAGCTGTGTGTGGGACTTGTTGTATTAGTCCATCTATACTGACCTCCATCAGGTTGCAAACTGAATATATTTTTTTCTGCATCTACCTCTGAAAAAATATTGGGCTTCTAGCTGTGTGTGGGACTTGTTCTATTAATCCATCTATACAGACCTCCATCAGGTTGCAAACTGAATATATTTTTTTCTGCATCTACCTCTGAAAAAATATTGGGCTTCTAGCTGTGTGTGGGACTTGTTGTATTAGTCCATCTATACTGACCTCCATCAGGTTGCAAACTGAATATATTTTTTTCTGCATCTACCTCTGAAAAAATATTGGGCTTCTAGCTGTGTGTGGGACTTGTTCTATTAATCCATCTATACAGACCTCCATCAGGTTGCAAACTGAATATATTTTTTTCTGCATCTACCTCTGAAAAAATATTGGGCTTCTAGCTGTGTGTGGGACTTGTTCTATTAATCCATCTATACAGACCTCCATCAGGTTGCAAACTGAATATATTTTTTTCTGCATCTACCTCTGAAAAAATATTGGGCTTCTAGCTGTGTGTGGGACTTGTTGTATTAGTCCATCTATACTGACCTCCATCAGGTTGCAAACTGAATATATTTTTTTCTGCATCTACCTCTGAAAAAATATTGGGCTTCTAGCTGTGTGTGGGACTTGTTCTATTAATCCATCTATACAGACCTCCATCAGGTTGCAAACTGAATATATTTTTTTCTGCATCTACCTCTGAAAAAATATTGGGCTTCTAGCTGTGTGTGGGACTTGTTGTATTAGTCCATCTATACAGACCTCCATCAGGTTGCAAACTGAATATATTTTTTTCTGCATCTACCTCTGAAAAAATATTGGGCTTCTAGCTGTGTGTGGGACTTGTTGTATTAGTCCATCTATACTGACTTCCATCAGGTTGCAAACTGAATATTTTTTTTTCTGCATCTACCTCTGAAAAAATATTGGGCTTCTAGCTGTGTGTGGGACTTGTTGTATTAGTCCATCTATACTGACCTCCATCAGGTTGCAAACTGAATATATTTTTTTCTGCATCTACCTCTGAAAAAATATTGGGCTTCTAGCTGTGTGTGGGACTTGTTCTATTAATCCATCTATACAGACCTCCATCAGGTTGCAAACTGAATATATTTTTTTCTGCATCTACCTCTGAAAAAATATTGGGCTTCTAGCTGTGTGTGGGACTTGTTGTATTAGTCCATCTATACTGACCTCCATCAGGTTGCAAACTGAATATATTTTTTTCTGCATCTACCTCTGAAAAAATATTGGGCTTCTAGCTGTGTGTGGGACTTGTTCTATTAATCCATCTATACAGACCTCCATCAGGTTGCAAACTGAATATATTTTTTTCTGCATCTACCTCTGAAAAAATATTGGGCTTCTAGCTGTGTGTGGGACTTGTTGTATTAGTCCATCTATACTGACCTCCATCAGGTTGCAAACTGAATATATTTTTTTCTGCATCTACCTCTGAAAAAATATTGGGCTTCTAGCTGTGTGTGGGACTTGTTCTATTAATCCATCTATACAGACCTCCATCAGGTTGCAAACTGAATATATTTTTTTCTGCATCTACCTCTGAAAAAATATTGGGCTTCTAGCTGTGTGTGGGACTTGTTGTATTAGTCCATCTATACTGACCTCCATCAGGTTGCAAACTGAATATATTTTTTTCTGCATCTACCTCTGAAAAAATATTGGGCTTCTAGCTGTGTGTGGGACTTGTTCTATTAATCCATCTATACAGACCTCCATCAGGTTGCAAACTGAATATATTTTTTTCTGCATCTACCTCTGAAAAAATATTGGGCTTCTAGCTGTGTGTGGGACTTGTTGTATTAGTACATCTATACTGACCTCCATCAGGTTGCAAACTGAATATATTTTTTTCTGCATCTACCTCTGAAAAAATATTGGGTTTCTAGCTGTGTGTGGGACTTGTTCTATTAATCCATCTATACAGACCTCCATCAGGTTGCAAACTGAATATATTTTTTTCTGCATCTACCTCTGAAAAAATATTGGGCTTCTAGCTGTGTGTGGGACTTGTTGTATTAGTCCATCTATACTGACCTCCATCAGGTTGCAAACTGAATATATTTTTTTCTGCATCTACCTCTGAAAAAATATTGGGCTTCTAGCTGTGTGTGGGACTTGTTCTATTAATCCATCTATACAGACCTCCATCAGGTTGCAAACTGAATATATTTTTTTCTGCATCTACCTCTGAAAAAATATTGGGCTTCTAGCTGTGTGTGGGACTTGTTCTATTAATCCATCTATACAGACCTCCATCAGGTTGCAAACTGAATATATTTTTTTCTGCATCTACCTCTGAAAAAATATTGGGCTTCTAGCTGTGTGTGGGACTTATTGTATTAGTCCATCTATACTGACCTCCATCAGGTTGCAAACTGAATATATTTTTTTCTGCATCTACCTCTGAAAAAATATTGGGCTTCTAGCTGTGTGTGGGACTTGTTGTATTAGTCCATCTATACTGACCTCCATCAGGTTGCAAACTGAATATATTTTTTTCTGCATCTACCTCTGAAAAAATATTGGGCTTCTAGCTGTGTGTGGGACTTGTTGTATTAGTCCATCTATACTGACCTCCATCAGGTTGCAAACTGAATATATTTTTTTCTGCATCTACCTCTGAAAAAATATTGGGCTTCTAGCTGTGTGTGGGACTTGTTGTATTAGTCCATCTATACTGACCTCCATCAGGTTGCAAACTGAATATATTTTTTTCTGCATCTACCTCTGAAAAAATATTGGGCTTCTAGCTGTGTGTGGGACTTGTTGTATTAGTCCATCTATACAGACCTCCATCAGGTTGCAAACTGAATATATTTTTTTCTGCATCTACCTCTGAAAAAATATTGGGCTTCTAGCTGTGTGTGGGACTTGTTGTATTAGTCCATCTATACTGACCTCCATCAGGTTGCAAACTGAATATATTTTTTTCTGCATCTACCTCTGAAAAAATATTGGGCTTCTAGCTGTGTGTGGGACTTGTTGTATTAGTCCATCTATACTGACCTCCATCAGGTTGCAAACTGAATATATTTTTTTCTGCATCTACCTCTGAAAAAATATTGGGCTTCTAGCTGTGTGTGGGACTTGTTCTATTAATCCATCTATACAGACCTCCATCAGGTTGCAAACTGAATATATTTTTTTCTGCATCTACCTCTGAAAAAATATTGGGCTTCTAGCTGTGTGTGGGACTTGTTGTATTAGTCCATTTATACTGACCTCCATCAGGTTGCAAACTGAATATATTTTTTTCTGCATCTACCTCTGAAAAAATATTGGGCTTCTAGCTGTGTGTGGGACTTGTTCTATTAATCCATCTATACAGACCTCCATCAGGTTGCAAACTGAATATATTTTTTTCTGCATCTACCTCTGAAAAAATATTTGGCCTTCTAGCAGTGTGTGGGACTTTCTCTATTAGTCCATCTATACTGACCTCCATCAGGTTGCAAATTAAAAATAATTTTTATCTGCATCTAGCTCTGAAAAAATATTTGGCCTTCTAGCAGTGTGTGGGACTTACTCTATTAGTCCATCTATACTGACCTCCATCAGGTTGCAAATTAAAAAAAATTTTTATCTGCATCTAGCTCTGAAAAAATATTTGGCCTTCTAGCAGTGTGTGGGACTTTCTCTATTAGTCCATCTATACTGACCTCCATCGGGTTGCAAATTGAATATAATTTTTTTCTGCATCTAACCCAGCCAATAGTTTTGGCCTAATACCACAGTTTGGCCACTCAGCTCTGCTCGGTTCCCATCCATTGTTTTTTTGTGCAAACAACTCCAGAGTTGTTAATTAGTTAACCACCAAAATGAGTGGAAAAAGGCCTGCTGCTGGTGGAAAGGGGAATAGGCGTGTTAGGAAGGGGAAAAAAGGTTGTGTCCGTGGGGTAGGTGTTAAAGCAACAGTAACATCTGCAGAAGAAAGACCATCTTCCAGCCAAACTAAAATGTCTACTTCTTTTAGCGGACAATGTGATAAGATCCCTTTCTTACGGCCACGCCAATCGCTACAAATTCCAGATGAGGCACAAAAACAGCAGGTGCTTCAACGGATATCAAGTGCTCCTTTAAGTGGGCTCTCCTCCACATCAACTTCAACATCACAAATACTCCAGTCCTCAAAGGTGTCACCCCAATCGCACTTGCTTCCTCACAGCTCCCAAATCTCCAGCTGCCCGTCTGAGTATGAGGTAGAACAGATGGTTGAGTCTGCAGAGCTGTTTACTCATACTATAGCCTGGGAATCAGAGGTCGACTCCAGCGCTTCTGTGAATCCAGACGAGGAAATGATCTGCACTGATGCCCAGAATCTTTATGAGTCGGATCCAGGACCAGACGCAGAAGGTTCTGACCATAATGTAGACCCTCATTCCCAAACTGTAACTCCTGTTGGTGGAGACAATGAGGAAGACGATGATAAGACTCAAATACCTGATTGGAGCGACAACTTTAGTTTTTTGTCAGGGCAGGAACAGGTTGGCTCTGAGGACGACGGGTGTGATAACGCACAGGATGATGATGATGAGGTTGGAGATCCCACTTACTGTCAACCCACAGTCAGCCAAGAGATGAGGTCAGCAGAGGAGGTGGAGGAAGATGCTAGTGACGACGAGGTCAGGTTGCGCCTTCCTGGACAGAGACGTAGTACTGGAAGCACGTCAACAACTGCATCCTCAAACACAACTCTGCCTGTCACCACAAGTCGTGGTGGCTCTTCAGGTCGCATGGGTGCTAAGCCTTGCATAGCCTGGGCATTTTTTCAGATCGATAAAGATGACCCAACTCGTGTTATCTGTAACATTTGTCAGCAAAAGCTAAGTAGAGGACAAAAAATACATAGTTGAGTACTTCATGCATGAACCGGCACATGGACATGAAGCATAAGTTGCAGTGGGAAGCTCAGTGTGCTACAATGCAGCCTAGCCGGCCGGGCCAACCACCGTCTGCCATATCTTGTGCATCCGTGGCCTCTTCATCCTCTGTGACTGGGGGGACAGCAGTCACACCTGTTTTGGGGCGCAGACCTGCCACCTCTTTACCCGCAACAGCCAGCGTGATTGGCAGGTCATCATTTTCTTTGGAGGTGGTAACACCAGCTGGTGTTGAGCGCTGTCCGACATCGATAGCACCACCTTTGGATCAAGGCAACCTAACATGTCCGCCTGCATCTTCCTCACAGACCGGCAGTTTCCGGGGACACCCTTATCAACCCCGTCTAAGCACAATAGCCAGCCCTCGGTCCCTCAGATGTGGACAAGTAAAAGACCATTTCCTCCTAGCCATGAGAAAGCTAAGAGGTTGAATTTCACCATCTGCAAGCTCTTGGCTACAGAAATGCTGCCTTTCCGCCTGGTGGACACAGAGGATTTTCGAGACCTTATGTCCGTCGCAGTGCCCCAGTACCAGATGCCCAGTCGGCACTACTTCTCAAAGAAAGGTGTGCCTGCGCTCCACCAGCATGTCGCACACAACATCACCGCTTCATTGAGAAACTCTGTGTGTGACAGGGTACATTTCACCACAGACACTTGGACGAGTAGGCATGGACAGGGGCGTTACATGTCGCTGACTGGGCACTGGGTAACTATGGTGACAGCAGGACAAGGGGCTGCTGTCCAAGTCTTGCCGCCCCCACGAGTTGTGCGTCAATCCTCTTTATCTCAAAGTTCCTCCACTGCTTCTGCCTCCTCAACCTCCTCTCGGTCTTCCACCTGCACCCAAAGCCTGTCTGGTCATGCCACAAGCTTTCTAACTGCGCAGAAGGGATCCTGCACACCTCCTTACTATGCTGGCAGTAGGGCTCAACGTCATCAGGCGGTTTTTACATTGAAATGTCTGGGAAATGTGAGTCACACAGCTGAGGAGTTGTGGTCAGCTCTGGAGAACCAATT
Organism: Phyllobates terribilis; assembly: GCF_046119375.1. Classification (NCBI taxonomy): domain Eukaryota; kingdom Metazoa; phylum Chordata; class Amphibia; order Anura; family Dendrobatidae; genus Phyllobates; species Phyllobates terribilis. The sequence continues at coordinate 12,354 of NW_027362995.1, forward strand.
TCATGAATGGTTGTCTCCACTGGACCTGAAACCAGGGAAGGCCGTGTGCGACCATGCTGCAAACCTGGGTGCGGCCCTTCGCCGGGGCAATGTCACACACGTGCCTTGTATGGCTCACGTGTTGAACCTGGTTGTCCAGCAATTTTTAGCCCACTATCCCAGACTAGATGGCCTTCTGCAGAGGGCACGGTCGCTGTGTGCTCACTTCCGCCGTTCGCATCCCGCAGCTCAGCGACTTACATCTCTACAGAAGTCGTTGGGCCTGCCACTTCACCGGCTAAAATGCGATGTGCCTACCCGGTGGAATTCAACTCTGCACATGTTGCAGCGACTGTGGCAGCACCGACAAGCCCTGGTGCAATACGTTCTGACGTATAGCCTGGGCCAACGAGATCCAGAGGTGGGGCAAATCACGCTGGAGGAGTGGTCTCAGATCAGGGACCTATGCACCCTTCTGCACAGTTTTGAAATGGCGACGAAGATGTTTAGTGCTGACGATGCCATTATCAGCATGACTATTCCGGTGATTTACATGCTGGAGCACACGTTAAACAGAATTCGGAGTCAGGTGGTGGCACAAGAGGAGGTGGAGGAAGTAGAGGAGGAGGAGTTGTATGCGGAAGGGCTAACATCTGCAAGGTCCAGACGGTCGGCAGCACCAAGGCGGCAGGCATGTGAGGGTGGGGGAGATGGTTTTACCAGGGCGCATGGTAGCAGCCAAACTAGTGAGGAAGGTGCAGGAGCCCAGGAAGAAGTGGAGGACGAACTGATGGAAGACTCATCAGATGAGGGAGACCTTGATCACATTTCTGTTGTGCGAGGTTGGGGGGAGAGGACAGAGGAAGGAAGCATGATTGTTACCTCGCCACCAACACAACAGGGACTTGGTGCTCCTGGATGCGCAACACACATGAGTGCCTTCTTGCTGCACTACCTGCAACATGACCCTCGAATTGGGAGAATTAGAAATAATCCTGACTACTGGGTTGCCACACTGTTAGATCCCCGGTACAAAAGTAAATTTGCAGAAATTATTCCTGCCATAGAAAGGGATGCACGCATGCAGGAGTATCAGCAGAGACTGTTGCAGAATCTTACATGTGCTTTTCCACAAAATACCAGTGGTGCACGTAGTGAATCTCACAGTTCCAACTTGCCAACCGTGGGACCGTCAAGTGTTCAGCACTCAAACCGTAACAGAACCACAGTATCTGCTGGTAACATCAATTTTGCGGAATCATTTCACCACTTTTTTAGCCCATCCTTTGCAAGGCCACAGGAGACAAGAAGTCTGACACATAGTCAACGCCTAGAGACGATGGTACAGGAGTATCTCCAAGTAAACATTGAAGCCACGACTGTGTCACTGGACCCTTGCTCGTTTTGGGCTTCCAATCTGGATAAATGGCCTGACCTAGCCACTTACGCCTTGGAGATCTTGTCATGCCCCGCAGCCAGCGTTCTGTCTGAACGTGTGTTCAGCGCTGCTGGTGGTGTGCTGACAGATAAGCGCACGCGGCTCTCCACTGATAATGTAGACAGACTCACGTTCATAAAGATGAACAAATCATGGATCCGAAATGACTTTTCTACCCCTGTGTCATCCTGGGGAGAGTAAAAGCTTGATGATTGGTTAAAATCACCCTACCAACCGTTTTAAGCTTTCAAATTACTAATCATGTTTATCTGTATCTTGGCTGGAAAATAATTTGGGCGTTGTAGCAGTGTGCAGCACTGATTCTATTAGGCCATCTATAATAAGCTCCACCAGATTTAAAATTACTAATCATGTTTATCTGTATCTTGACTGGAAAATAATTTGGGCTTTGTAGCAGTGTGCAGCACTGATCCTATTAGGCCATCTATACTAAAGCTTCACCAGATTTAAAATTAATAATAATTTTTAGCTGCATCTAGCCCGGAAAATAATTTTGGGGCTCCCAGATGCGCAAGACACATAAGTGCCTTCTTGCTGCACTACCTGCAGCATGACCCTCATATTGTCAGAATTCGAAGTAATCATGACTACTGGGTTGCCACACTCTTAGATCCCCCAAACTTTTCGATCAACCTTTTCATTTTAATAAAGACCAAAAAAATGGTCATTTTTGAAATTATAAGCATTAGCAGGTTGTTAGAAACTGAAATCAAACAGTTTTCAACTCAAAACTTTATTCTAGGTGATGTTACATTTTCACATAGGACCCCTTGTTCGAAAGGAGCTTCTGAACTCTCTCGTCCATTGAATTTGTCAGGTTTTGGATGTTTTCTGCTTCAATTGTTTTGCATGAGGACAGAATACCCTCCCAGAGCTGTTGCTTAGATGTGAACTGCCTCCCGCCATCATAGACACTCCTTTTAATGATGCTCCAAAGGTTCTGAATGGGGTAGAGGTCAGGGGAGCATGGGGGTCACACCATAAGTTTGTCCCCTTTTATGCCCATATCAGCCAGAGATGCAGATGTTTTATGTGCAGCATGAGATGGTGCATTATCATGCAGAAAAATGATCTTGCTGTGAAATACACGGTTCTTCTTCTTGAACCATGGCAGGAAGTGCTGTTTGAGAAAATCCACATACATTATGGAGTTCATCTTTAGCGCCTTCAGGGATCCTAAAGGGGCCGACAATCTCTCTCCCCATGATTCCAGCCCAAAACATTACTCCACCTCCTCCTTGTTGGCGCTGTAGCCGTGTTTGCGTGGGGTGTCCATCAACCAGCCATCCTCCACTCCATCCATCTGGACCATCGAGCGCTGCACGGCACTCATCCGTGAACAAAACAGTTTTGAAATCAGTCTTCATGTAATGTTTGGCCCACTGGAGCCGTTTCTGCTTGTGTGAAGTGGATAGAGGAGGTCGACAGGATGGCGTATGCACAGCTGCAAACCTCTGAAGGACCCTGCATCTTGTTGTTCGGGGGACGTTGGAGGCACCAGCAGCTTCAAAAACTTGTCTGCTGCTATGACAAGGCTTTTTTGCCGCTGCTCTTTCAACCTGACGTAATTGCCTGTAGGAAAGAGTCCTCAATTTGCCCTTATCAGCACGCACACGTGTGTACTGTGAATCAGCTACATACTTCTTGATTGCCAAGACACTTCATCCTGATCATCGCACAATGTTGATTGTAGTCATGCCTTGACCTAAACACTCCACAATTTGTTGCTTCTCAGCAGCCGACACATCCTTTTTCTTTCCCATTTTGGCAGAAAATGTAGGCTGCTTAATAATGTGAGACAGGATTTGGATATGGATTTGGGGAGGGAGACATCGAGGGCCTCAGACTTCGCTGCATTGATTTTAAAATTTGACCATGTAACAAAGTGATCTATTTCAGCCATAACAGCATGGATGGATATATGTGATTGAGTGATATATACTAGGACATCATCAGCAAATAGAGAGCACTTGTACTCGGTGCCTCTCACTTCAATCCACCTAATATTGGGGTTATGGCGAATTGATGAGAGCAGGTGCTCCGTCACTAGGATGTATAAGAGAGGGGACAGAGAACATCCCTGCCTTGTCCCATTGGTGATTGTGAAAGGTGATGAAAATGTTCTGACGCGCCCCCTGGGCCTTGGGACACCCGGAGCCGGACCCTTTTTGGTGGATGCTGGTGGTTGTGGTCTCCGTGGCGGCAACCCGGTTCCGTGGCTCAGGGCGGTCAAACCAGTGGCGGAACTATTTATGTGGTTTTGATGTTTAAATGTCCGACTACGCCACCCGTGGATTGCGGTCAGAGTGAACTGCCGCTCCAGGGCAGACCGCTGAGGCTGGTGTTGTGGGTGCAGCAGAGCGTAGCATAACTCCCCACGGGAGGAGTATAGCCTCAGGGCAGTGTATGCGGAGGATGGGGGTGATGGTGCAGGGCAGCAGCAGTAATGACACGGAGTCAGTGATGCAGTCCAGGGCCTTTACTCACAGTTCTTATTATCCAGACCACGTCTGCAGGTAACGGCTGCCCACGTCGTACTGTGCTCACCAGGTGAGGGGCTCAGACAACTCCCAGATAACTTTGGAGTGCTTCACAGGACCCCCTTTGTGTGTCCTTTGTCTGGCCTTTCTTACCAACCCTTCTGTCCGGCTGCCTCGGGCCTCCTCTTGGTAAACTTGGCGCCAGTTTCCCTGACCCTATGTGGTGCCTTCCTAGCGGGTGTAGCGAGGGGCTGCGCCACATAAAATGTCACAGCCTCCTGTTTCTAGCTGAGGGTCGTTTCCTGCCTCCACTAGTTTCGGGGACCGGTCTCCCCCTTTGGCCTGACCCCTCCACACAGGTGGATTCGGGCGTGCGGTGGCGACTCGCCCGTCCGCACCCCTGAGATCCCTTCGTTCCTCGTTCCTGGAGCCTTCTCCGCTCCTCTTCCTTCCTTCTCCCTCTTCCAGGCCTGGGCCTCTGTTACTAGGCCCGCCTCCGGAACAGAGCTCATGCAGAGCCCCTGCTCCCTGCCACTTCTGCTCAGACTTCTCTGCACTGAACTAAGATGGTGCCCACCTTTTATACTCCCTTCTCAATGCACCCAGGAACTGCTTCCTCCCTGCTCCTGCACTACAGGGTTCCCCTTCCTCAGTGTTCCCTCCCCCCTCTCCAGCCAGGGACAGGGACTGTCGTGCCCATCTCAGAGGCATATTGGTCGCCCTGCCCCACGGCAATGTGGTGTAATGCATGCAGGTGTCGGGTCCTGATCCACACTACATCCTTACCTGAGAGTGAGATATCACACCTCTGGGTGAGGTGCAATACCTCTGTAGCAACCGAGCCCTCAGGGTGCTACAGTTCCATTTATCTTCAGCCTAGGTGACGTATTGCGATACAGGGCCATGATTTTGGCTATAAAAGGGTTCCCTAGACCCCTACCCCAAGCTTTTTAAGAGAATCATATATGGCGTGCCAGGAGACTCTATGGAATGCTTTCTCAGCATCCAACGAGAGTATCTAATTACAAATTTTTAACTGCATCTAGCCCAGGAAATACTTTGTGCCTAGTAGCAGGGTCTGCTAGTCAGCGGATTATCCCGGCTGTTAAGCAAGCTACACCACCTGTAGTTTGGACACTTCATTTTTTCAAAGGAAATGCTTCGGGACCACGGGATACTCAGTGAAGAGCATCAGGAGGCACCCCAAGGCATAGGGGCTGGGACTGGCAGTAGGATGCCTTGCGGTGGACAGCCGAGCTCGATCCTTATAAAAGCTTTTTAACTGCAGCAGCTTTAGTGGACGCTACTGGAGCTGGAATTACGCGGCTGCTGGCATGAGACTTGCCCTCCAATAGATCCTTGTAAATGGATTTAAAGTGTATTTATTCAAATTAGAGAGACAATTTAAATTAAAAAGCTTAGAGCTGCCTCCACCACAGGGGGGCTCGCTCGACCCACCAGCGGACAGGCACCAGTATTGGGAGAGGGGGGCTGGCCGTCAGGGTTCACCGCGGCTCTGGCACAAACCCGGCGACACGGAGGTGGCACGGGCAGGAGCGGACTGAACGTGTCGGCTTCTCACTTTTTGGATTTTAGAAGGGCATGACATGCCTATATCTGTGTCTCCCCCTCCTTTTACTCCTCCACCTCTTTTCTTTTCGCATGACTATATGTACTTGTCACTTTTCCATGTGTTAGTTGTGTCTTCTGAGCAGTTTGTCAGCTTTTGGACACCTTTGAAGGTGTTTTCTATGTGTTTCTATGTGTTTTTGTTTGCCTGCCATTGGTTTTAACGGTGTTCGAAGGTGTTCGACGAACAGTTCGGCGAACACACGGATGTTCGACGAACCGAACCGAACTCGAACACTACGGGGGTGGCTCAACACTACTCTATACACATTTTAACGTATGCATATACATAGTGCACACAAACATAAAATACGGACATACACATAAGATGCACATACACAGTATAGAGTCCCGGTAGTCCTCATAGTTTTAAGCATGGACCCTGGCAAATTGTAGACGGACTTTTATTGTTCATGGGCTTTAAGGGAGAGAGGCTTCCTTTGTGGAGGACACTCATGAATGCCATTCATTTGCAGTGTACACCGTGTCCTGTCATGGAAAACACTCGCCCTGGTTTGGCTTTCTACTTCTTCAGCTAATAGCAATGAATTTGCCTGTCGATTTTCTTCTCATCAGAAGATGCTTTTGTTTAGATGTTAACTTCCATCTGACTGATAAGAAAAGCTTTGCTGATCTTCTTGTAGACTTCACATTTTTTGTAAAGAAATTATTTTCTTTCTCAGAAATGTCTTGTGACATTTCTCTTCTATGTGGTGCCACTTACCCTTCTCATCAGAGGACGCTTTTGTTTAGGTGCTAACTTCCATAGTCGGCCTGGACGTCTCTGTAAGATGGTTGCAGTTCCATCTTTGTTATAGTTTTGCATCACTTTTGCTACAGTATTCTGACTGATAAGTAAAGTTTTGCTGATCTTCTTGTAGACTTCACATTTATTGCAAAGAAATTATTTTCTTTCTCAGGTTTTGTGACATTTCCCTTCTATGTGGTGCCATTGCTGATAGCATGAAATGGGAAGGAGTTTTCTTTATTAAGTAACTTCCTTTTACAGACACCTGTCTGCTGGACATCTGTTTAATGAATAATTACACTTACCTGTGGTTCAGTTCTTGTTAATTAGAATTTTGTTGTCTAAACTTAGCTTTTCTCTTAAGACTGTTACTGGGATGTTCTCATTTTTGAAACATGATCTTGAATGAGTTTGTTAAGAAAATTACTTTTTTGGGGTCTGCAAAATACCAAATCTTGTTTGCATTCAATGGCTCAAATTTGCGAGAGTATTTTGTAGTATGGTATCCCATATAAAATGATGATTCTGAAAGGAAACTACAGGTTTGCTGACAAATCTATTTGGGTGTACTGATTTATGCTAAACACTGTATATATATATGTATATATATATATATATATATATATATATATATATATATATAAACCTTATAAGTTTGGTATCACAGTAATCGTACTACTGACTCTGAATCATTTTGTCAGTTTGTTTTTACAACACAATACACACTGTAAAATGAAGGAACCCAAACCTGACATTTTTTCTCATTTTTCAACACATTATATGATAAAATGAATGGTGTTGTTCAAAACTACAACACTAAGCGTCAGCACACTGTGATTTGCTGATCTGTAAGATGCGTTCTTTGTGCTGTGAAAATACACAGCTGTGATATCTCACCAAATATTCATAGTGGGAACTTAAAATTATGTTTTTCTGCCATGATTAAGGATGGTTTGGATGTATGAAACATGTTGACCTTTTATTTCTATCTTTGTGGAATTAAGGCTGCATGAACCAGTCACCAACCATTATCTGTATATGTACAAATATTAAGTGCTACTGAGTGCTGTAGGAAAAACTTAGAATAGTGAGGTGATTTGATAGTCCTGCCACAAATAATCTGTTTCTACTGCACACTTAAAATCTCTGATAGTGGGAATGAACCTGATTGCCTGCAGTAGTGCACTCCTGAGAGCTGGTGCAGCAGAGAAAATGTCTTGGACATGAGAGTGGGAGGTCCTGATTATGGAGGATGTTAATCTTAGCTCATTGGAGTGTAGATATGGTAGAGATGCAGGGCTGTGCAGCAGTGTGGAGAGGTTTGTGGATGAGTGCAATGACTGGTACAGGGTGGAGGCACCAGTGTAACTGCTGGACAGAAATATGAGACTGACTGCTGCATTAAGGATAATGAGAAATACATTTAGTGAGAAGAAGAGCAATTAGTGAGTTACAAGTATTTGTGAATTCAAGACAAAAAGGAATCAGAGCAACAGTAACAGATTTTACTTTTTTTTAATTAATAATGGGATGAATAAAATCGTGAACATTATCAATAGACTAAATCAAAGTCAGGAAGATAGCCGAGGTCAGATACCATGTGATCAGTAAATGACAAGTCAGACGAGCAGTATGAATACCGCGGAGCCCGATGACAGAGGCGTTACTGAAACTTGTCCAGGTTGACCAGTCAGAAGGCCACAGGTAGATGGTGAAGGTCCTTCTATACAGCTCCAGCAGTGATGGTGGATCTGCTGGACTTCAGGGCGCTGGATGCTTAGGTGTCCCGTCTTTTAGATGGTTTTAGGGCAACAGTGACAGCATGCAAATGCGCGAGCAGCCCTGGATAATCCACGCCGGCAGGATGATAAGATCCGGCGGAAGATGGAACCTATGAGAAGAGAAATAAATATAATGTAAGTGATGGGACTCCATATTACATGATAATGCTGTGCAGTCACTGTGGCCGGACGGCAGAGGAATATTATCATACAGAGGTCAGGGGTCATTGTCAGCAATCATACATGTGACAATCCCATCACTGACAGATGACATCTACTCCACATGAATTATTCTCACTGACATCACACAACATGGAGTTGATTCTCACACTTACCTCGTCTCTTTTTCCCATTTTTTCCATTTTCTGAGTTTTGTTGCTCCATACTCAGATTTATTGCCGATTTTCTTTCTTCATGAGATGGAAATTCTGATGAAAAATTTAAAAAAAAAATCAGTAACAATATATTCTTATAGGATCTGCTTTGTCATAATATGGATAACATAAGAGACCTATAGTATTGTATAAAACCATGTGGGAATATTTGAGCCTTGAAGTCAACATTCACATTGCTGGTGCTGTAGACATGTACATACCTGGCAATGGGGACGAGGGTGGCAAGATGGTAACAGCATCGTCTGTATTACATACAGGAACAGATACTTTCTGCCTGTTTGAAGAAGAAAAACATGTAAATCTCAAGTAAACTCCGTATAAAAGGGGTTGTCTCACTAGAAGAACACCGACTATAAGGCCTAGTAGGACATATGACTGTCATAGTGGGGAAGGTCTTCTGCTCAAGACTACCTTTTATAGAGAGCTGAGAGGAAAACAACTACCAAGAATGGCCGGCATTTCATACTACATCTCTCCTACAGTGAGGGCAGCACTAAAAGTGCATGACCGGCCACAATTATGGGCTGTTATCTCCAACAATTCCGAAAGCTGAAAGCACAATGACCGATAACCATGGGGCGGTGGATGCTGCATTTGATATTATGTTATTTATGTCCTATATTTGGTGTTGTGCACATATATCAGCCTGGAGCTCCCAGTAATGACCCCATAATCTACTCACATTTCTGAGATGTTTGTGTTGGATTCTGATGTACACTCTGGAGGGGCCTTGGGATCCTCGTTGTTCACCATCCCGTTAGTGGTGGTAGAGTGCTAAATGTGGATAACAATAAGTTATTAAATATACATACTTTTTAATTTTATAGATCCTTTTTTTGTACATATTTTGGATTTATCGATCACATACTTACTTTAGAAAGCCTCTCAGAAGATGATGATGCAAATATTCGGAAGATAAAGTTCTCATCGTCCTCACTTGTGCCCTCCTTATCCTCTGAGACCAGATGGTTGTTTTCATCAGAGTGATCTACAAGACATAGGTAAGGAAGGATTGTTAGAGGGTGTCATTATAACACAGTCGCTATATCTCACTAGGTTACTAGATGATACAACGTAATATACAGAATACATGAAAAAAAACTCCTGTACAAAATTAGGGAAATAGGGATACAGTACGAACCCATGGTCAACATAGCTGAGATCCATGAAACATGGATAACATAGTAGACCAGAAAAACCATGTGGAAATATTTGAGCCTTGAAGTCAACATTCACATTGTTGGTGCTGTAGACATGTACATACCTGGCAATGGGGACGAGGGTGGCAAGATGGTAACAGCATAGTCTGTATTACATACAGGAACAGATTCTTTCTGCCTGTTTGAAGAAGAAAAACATGTAAATCGTAAGTAAACACAGTATAAAATGGGTTGTCTCACTATAAGAACACTGATTATAAGGCCTAATAGGACATATGACTGTCATAGTGGGGAAGGTTTTCTGCTCAAAACTACCTTCCATTAATCAGAACATAACTACCAAGAATGGCTGGCAAGTAATACTACAGCTCTCCTACAGAGTAGGCAGTGCTAAAAAGGCATGACCTGCCACAATTATGGGCTGTTATCTTCTGCATTTTCTGAAGCCAAAAGTACAATGACCTTTAACCATGAAGCGGTGAATGCTGCATTTGATATTCTGATATTTATGTCCTATATTTGGTGTTGTGTACATAGATCAGCCTGGAACTCCCAGTAATGAAGTAATGACCCTTTATAATCTACTCACATTTCTGAGATGTTTGTGTTGGATTCTGGTGTATACTCTGGAGGGGCATTGGGATCCTCATTGTTCACCATCCTGGTAGCGATGATACAGAGCTAAATACGGATAAAAATAAGATATAAAATATTTTTTTATGTACTTTTAGAGTTTTTCTTAATTTTTTTTACATATTTTGGATTTATTAATCACATACTTACTTTACAAAGCTTTTCAGAAGATGACGTAAAATTTTGGAAGTCAAGGCTCTCATTGTTCTCACTTGTGCCTTCCTCATCCTTTGAGACCAGATGTTTGTTTATATCAGAATGATCTACAAGAAATAGGTAATGAAGTATTATTAGAGGTTGTCAGTATAACACAGTCACTATTTATCACTAATATTAATGGGAACAGATGATCACATATTAGGGAAGATGAGACAAACAGTCGCTTAGTCTAGATGATGTCTCCTTCTACTTACTGATAAATAAGCTGGTGTCTGCGTCTGAAACAAGCTGAGGAACATACTCCAGCTCCTGGCTCAGAATGTTGTCAAAGTCCAAGTCACTCAGGAATGGATGAACCTTGATCTCAAATGCTCCTCCTAGAAAAAGAAAAACAAAAGTGATGCGGACATAGTCAGGGATGGCTCCATATCTGAACAGTTTATCGTAATCTGAACTAATGACAAAACTGAGCCGACATGAAGGAAATAAACTGAAAGTCTTAGTGTGGAGAACTAGAAATACAGTAGATGAGCTGATAGAGAAATGCTGATCTTCATGGACATGAGCGATATGTCCTTGGTCTAATAAGGGAATATTAATACTAGTATATCTGTTACCTGTCCCAAGTCTACGCACAGGATTTCTTCTGAGCAGCTCAGTGATGAGATTCTGAGCATCCAGGGGTGGAGCGCGATCACAATTCCAAATTAGTTCTCCTGTTACATAGAAAATTACAGAAAATAAAACCTCTTTACTGGACTGTAACATAAAGCAAAGGAAATAACTAAACAAATGTAACCAATCAACGCAATGATCGGATTATTCTACTCACCAATGACAACCCTTTTATAAAGCTCAGTGAGGGAATCAGCATCAAATGGTACACATCCCAGCAGGAATTTATACAGGATGATCCCCAATGACCACCAGTCAACAGGTCTACCATAGCCTTCTTTCAGGATGATCTCTGGGGCTATGTAACATGGGGTGCCACAGAACTGGAAACCAACAGAACACAGAGATGAGAATCGATGAAACAATTATTATGACAAGATATCATCGTTAAAACACAATGCAGAAGATAAAATATTAGTGGAAAAGTTCTCTAGAAAGGAAGAACGTAGAGAAGAGACAATAGTGTGATGAGATTTGCAAATAACAAGCTAAGTTCTTGTAGGTGATGCTGACCTCACGGTCCTGGAACTCTCTGGAGATGTCCACTGCTAATTCCTTGTAGGTGTTGGTTTTCGGTATCATTAGACCAAGTTTTGAAATCCCAAAATCGGTAACTTTAATATGTCCAGTAGATGTAATCAGGAGGCTGCAAAAGAGAAGATGGTTTTAGCCTCACAGACTGAATGATAATAAATGACAACTTTCCCCACTTTATTATACTACGGGGGCACTTACTTTTCCGGCTTCAGGTCTCTGTGCACCACACCGTAACTATGCAGGTATTCCACGGCAAGTACCGCCTCTGCAAAGTACAAGCGGGCCATGGGGACAGAGAAAGGACCCCTGGTGCTTAGAAGGGTCCCACAGTCTCCACCTATAGAAGAAAGGAAATATGACCGGTGAGGGGTTTATACAGAAGATAACCATGATATACCACGAGCAGATAACCATGATGTATAATGAGCAGTGAGCGGAAACATCCTGGGAAGATCACACAGATAGTGGCATACATAGAAATCACAAGACCCCATATCAAAAGTTGTAATTGCCCCCCACCCTAAAAAATAAAAAAGAAATATATTTATATCCCTGTTGAAGCAGCTTGGTGTTCTCACCAGCAATACAACTTTTATGGCCATTTTAGAGTATGATGCTCCCAAAAATGCCCACACCCACACTCAATGAGTATGGTATCCCCACAGTGAATCCTCCTAAGGAGGCCACCACTTAGAAGGAGGCCAGCCACAACCCCCTACTCGGTGTGATGGCACCCACAGCAACCCTCCCACTCAGGATAATGGTTCCCACAGTCCCTCACACAATATAATGGTCCGCATAACTCCCCACTCAGTATGATGTCCCCACACAGAATGGGGGCCTCCATATAGAGTGAGGATCCCCACAACACCCCACTTAATATGATGACCTCCACTCAGCATTCACAGTCCCCCCATATCTAGTCATACCGCCCCCTTTCAGTATTTTGGCCCCTACTAGCCACCTACTCAGTATTTTTGCCCCCACCAGCCCCACCTCCTTGAAGAAGCAAATACCGCTGAAATTGTGATGACAGGTGGAGGGATGCTGCCCACTGCCGAGCGTCGACAGACCCCCTCCGACTGATGAGCCCCATAGCGCCCCTGCACCAAGATCAATGAATTTACGAGCATCTTGGTAATAGATAACCTATAGTAAATGCTCTGTGGGGATGTAACCAACAATGTCCTAATGATATGAGCAGTGATAAGATGAAAGCAGACATGGGCTGAATATAATACAATAGATGTGTCTTACCTCCTACATACTCCATGACCATACACAGGTGAGATCTAGTTGGAAAGGAGCAGAGCATGGAGACCACAAAGGGACAATCAGCAAATGTTAAGATGTCCCTCTCCAGAAAGGCCCATTCCAATCTCTGTGCAGTATTTAGGTTCCGCTTAGCCATTTTCTTCATAGCAAAGGTCTGGTGTGAGTCTTTATGATGCACTAAGTAGACGGCCCTGGAGAGCAGGAGAATCCATCGGTTGTAATAAATCCTTATTAATAATCCATATATAGAAATAATTATATGTTTAATACTGGTATCCTGGTAACATTTCTCCTTGCGGAGAGTGACATGTTAAGCTTGTCAAGGTGAGGAGACTTTTAAGCCTCAATGATCCTCTGGGAAATATGCAAATTGTCTCTTCAGAGAGGAAGAGAACTAGAACTCTAGTGCCACCTATAGGAAGTAGTAATACTAAAAGTCAATATCGACCCTTTAACGAGCCTTATCACATGACATGGAATAATAGCCATAACCAAAATCTCAATTTTCGGACACTATGTTTTGGGGTACAAGCACTCATCAGTGCAAAGTGTGAGATATGGTTTGGCTGGGTGAGAGGCATCTGACCGGGATCCAAGCGGTAACGTTTCTCCTTGCGGAAAAAGCCATGTTAAGCATGTCAAGGTGAGGAGACTTTTAAGCTGCAATGCTCTTCTGGGAAATATGCAAATTGTCTCTTTTCAGAGAGGAAGAGAACTAGCACCCTAGTGCCACCTATAGGAAGTAGCAATCCTATTTCCCAGAGGAGCATTGCGGCTTAAAAGTCTCCTCATGTCCGCAAGGAGAAACGTCAACCCCTTGGATACCGGTCAGACACCTCTCACCCAGTCAAACCATATCTCACACTTTGCACTGAAGAGGGGCAGTACCCCAGAACACAGTTCCTGCAAATTGAGATTTTGGTTTTGGCTATTATCCTAAGTCATATGACAAGGCTTGTTAAAGGGTCGATATTGACTTTTAGGATTGCTACTTCCTATAGGTGGAGTTCTAGTTTGCTTCCTCTCTGAAGAGACAATTTGCATATGTTTAATACTAGAAGTCTGGCCGCCACTATAAATCCACATCTAGAAATGCATAAAATAGCACTACATAGATCACCTATGGGAGGTCTCCACAATGCCACTTCTGCCGGAGCCATCACCCAGGTCACATTATAGATACGAGAATCTATCGAAATTCTCTTTGGGCAGATTCGCTATAACTGACCAAATACAATTTAGTGCAAATAAAATTGGTCCAAAATGAATGTGCTCCAGGGCTCTCTTCTGCTGCTGAGGCCAGTGATTGGGCCCACATGGTCATGGTGGAGGGTGTAGATGTCATTGACGTCAATATGGTGTCACCCTTCATGTGACCATGTGTAGCCAACTTCTCTGATCAGCTTCATAATGGAGCCCCCCCATCAAAACAAAGATCAGAGTGGAGAGCAGAAAAGCTCAGGTGGAGGAGGCAGCATAAGAACAGATGAGGGTCTAGCACAGGCGAATGTAATAATATTATATTATTATATATTATATTATATGTAATTATATTATTTAAATCGCTTTCCTTACAGTTTGATTTGCTACAGATCATATAATTTCCCTATGATAACACTGAATGGCAGAGTGCAGGGGCAGAAGCATTGTCATAGGGAACCCTGAGAAATGTGGATTATGGCAACAGAAATCTCACCCAAAATTTCCACTGCTGATGAGTTTGGAAGTTTCATAGTCGCTGATATGCGGCTTTCTTGCCGGAACCAATGAATCCATCACGCTCTATAAAAGAATAAGAAATAATACTGATTTATCGAAGATGCAGGAAAAAAGTTACAGATGCAAAAACTTCTCCCCCCATATTATGTCCCAGATGATTTACACTGATATGATGTTGGGAGGATACAAACCGGACGCTGGGCAGACCTGGCGCTAGCACCCAGCACACCCAGGCAAGTGCCGGGGCCCTGAGTAGGCGAGGGGCCCACTTGCTGTCGGGCACCCTGGCGCGCTATGGGACCGGTGAGCAGAGGAGAGTGGTGCCAGCGCCAGCTAGTGGGCCTTGCTCCCCCCCCCCAATGCTTGCCCAGGACCACGGCCGGCACAATACTTACCTCTCCACAGCTGGTGAGCAGTGAGGTGAGCATTTGATTTTTTTTTTTATGTATGAAGGTATGGGGCATTATATGGGGGGAGAAGTGACATCCTGCATGGGGCATTATATGGGGGGGAGGTAGGGACATCCTGCGTGGGGTATTATATGGGGGAGGAGAAGTGACATCCTGCATGGGGCATTATATGGGGGGGAGTGACATCCTGCATGGGGCATTATATGGGGTGAGAGGTGACATCCTACATGAGGCTTTATATGGGGGGGACATCCTGCATGGGGCATTATATAGGGGGGTGACATCCTGCATGGGGTATTATATGAGGGGGAGAAGTGACATCCTGCATGGGGCATTATATGGGGGGGAAGTGACATCCAGCATAGGGCTTTATATGGGGTGAGAGGTGACATTCTGCATGGGGCATTAAATGGGGGGTGACATCCTGCATGGGGCATTATATGGGGGGAGTGACATCCTGCATGGGGTATTATATGGGGGGAGAAGTGACATCCTGCATGGGGCATTATATGGGGTGAGAGGTGACATCCTGCATGGGGCAATATATGGGGTGAGAGGTGACATCCTACATGGGGCCGTATGTGTTGGGGGGACATCCTGCATGGGGCATTATATGGGGGGGTGACATCCTGCATAGGGCATTATATGGGGGGTGACATCGTGTATGGGCCATTATGTGGGGTGGGACATCCTGCATGGAGCATTATGTGGGGGGTGACATCCTGCATGGGGCATTATGTGGGGGGGATATCCTGCATGGGGCATTATGTGTGGGGGACATCCTGCATGGGCCATTATGTGGGGTGGGACATCCTGCATGGAGCATTATGTAGGGGGGACATCCTGCATGGGGAATTATATGGGGGGTGACATCCTGCATGGGCCATTATGTGGGAGGGGGACATCCTGCATGGGGCATTATGTCGGGGGGGCACAGCCTGCATGGGGCATTATGTGGGGGGTCAAAGCCTGCATGGGGCATTATGTGGGGGTCACAGCCTGCATGGAGCATTATGTGGGGGGTCAAAGCCTGCATGGGGCATTATGTGGGGGGCACAGCCTGCATGGGGCATTATGTGTGGGGTCACAGCCTGCATGGGGCATTATATGGGGGCACAGCCTGCGTGGAGCATTTTATGGGGTCCATTATTCTATATGGAGCAATATATGGAGCTCATAATACGGTATAGAGGACTATGTGGTGCCATTATACTGTGTGGAGGACATTACTGTCCGGTCTGCACTGTGAGCTGTGAAGATTCGCCGCTTTCTGAGTTATTGTGGAATTTACAATAGATATCGCTCATGTAATGTAAGAAGAGAAATCTTCGGGCTTGTACTATATATATATATATATATATATATATATATATATATATATATATATATATTTATTTATTTATCTGCGGTATCTGTGCATCATGAATCGTGGTATGTGTTAAAGGGGCCACTGAGACTCTTTCGCCCAGGGCCCACGAAATCCTGGAGCTGCCCTGCAACGGTCATCATACATTACTATAACATTCTGGATAATGTGGGAGATCACACAGAGGAGGACTTACAGGTAATCTGTCACCAGGTGTTTGCTATGTATTCTGAAAGCACCATGATGTAGGGGCAGAGACCCTGATTCCAGTGATGTGTTACTTACTAGGCTGTGTGTGACTGTTTCAATAAAATCAGTAGATTATCACTAGAAGACTATCTGTCTAGCCAGGTAGTCCTATTGCTCTGTACCCCTGCCTCCACCACTGATTAGCAGCTTTCTGCCTATGCACAGTGTACACAGAAAGCTGCCAATCAAGACTCAGCATTCAGAGCTCTGCAGCAGAAAAAAATAGTGATTTTATCACAACTGCTCCACCAAGTAAAGTAATCAACACATGGAATCAGGGTCTCTGTCCCTGCATCATGCTTCTCTCAGACCAAATAGCATAAACCTGGTGACAGATTCCCTGTAATTCAAATGTAATTAACACCATAGGGTCATCTACACTTAGAATAGAGACGTCCCATGGTTGTATGGGGGATAATACTGGACGAGTCATTCACACCCCATGATCTGATGACACACACGCATCCCCCTCTATGATACTTACGGATTCTTGGATCTCCGGGATCTCACTAATTCCATTGTTAGGATTCGACAGCTCAGTTGTTTCTAAAATAATGATGAAGAAATGAAATGTATTAGAGGATATTATTCCTACATAGATAATACAGCAATATAACGGAGAAATGACAAGATGTCTGTAAATGGGATTAATACTCGTTATATGGGGATTCTAAATATGAGAATATACGGGGAATCCATAGATAAATGTAATGTAAATGATGGAGGAACCCCTTCATAAATAACAAAAGACTGACCATCACTTCCGAAAAGAAAATGGGTGTGAACAGGTGCATACTAAGAGTAGCCATCCAAATACATAACTAACAAAGTTGCACTCTGTAACGCTATAGCATGTAAACATGAAATAAATGAAATTTGAATTGCATTACTGCTGTAGAAAATAGGATAAAAGGAAGATACTTAGCGCATAATTTGGCCAATTCATACATGGCCAGCAGCCACGGCAAGGCGACCTTTTTTTTTGCTGGGTGCATGCCTAGCAGTCACGGCAAGACGACCTTCTTTTGCTGGGTGTATGCCCAGCAGTCACGACAAGGCGACCTTCTTTTGCTGGGTGCATGCCCAGCAGTCACGACAAGGCGACCTTCTTTTGCTGGGTGCATGCCTAGCAGCCACGGCAAGGCGACCTTCTTTTGCTCGGTTCATGCCCAGCAGTCACGGCAAGGCGACCTTTTTTGCTGAGAACCTATCTCCACCCATCAGCCCGTGGTGGTTTTAATTACAACAGGATCCTACCTACCCATATAAATGTAGGCTTCAGCCTAGGAGAGGATTCACATTAGGAGAGGATTCCAACAAAAAGATCGCCTTGTCATTGGCTGCTGGGCATTCATGAATTGGCCAAATTATGTGCTCAGTATCTTAGTTTTTTCCCATTTTCTAGAGCAGTAATGCAATTTAAATTTAATTTATTTCATGTTACTTGCTATAGCATTGCAGAATGGACCCTCCATCACATGAATGAGGAACCCCCCACCCACGCTGCACATATGAGTGATGGTAAGAGAGCTGAAACATAGGAGAGATTTGCAAATTAGCCTGGAAGTGCACTGGGGGCGTGTCACTGCACTTGGATTTCTTCTTTCACGCCCCCAGCGCACTTCCATTCTGATTTGTATATGGTGTCTACTTTACATTTCTCCTGACTGGCACATTGGATTTCTACAAACAATTATTATTAGGGGACAATGGCCTATACCGTCACACCACTACTTCTATATGTAACAATGTGCTGCCAGGTTCCCATTACACAGAGTAGAGAGTAAATCTAACATTATCCTCCGTCCTCTGTAATATCTGGACATTCCTTGTAGAAGGTCGGGTGATCGCTCACCTGTAATCAGATCGCTGTTCAGCTCCGGCTGACTCCTATTAGGGTCAGGGATTTTCGGGGTCACATTTTGCCCATATTTGGCGTCGCCTCCTGTTGTTTCCTGATAGATATAATATATATAATTAATATGTGGAAGATTTCACTAAATCACCAAATACATAAATCATGAAGGACTAAACCAACATTTACAGATGCACCAATTGTAACGATACAAATCCCGCGCCATCTTCAGACCTTTTCTCAGAAAGTCTCCTCAGATACGGTGGATTAAGATACGTCTATTAATATTGATCCTTACCGGGCGTTCCAATGAGCGTTCTAGTATAGACAGGACTTTTTCGGCCAGTTCTTTAAAGACAGCCAAATCTTCAGTCTGAGATCTTTCTTCAGCCTATAAAGAAGGAAAAATGGAAAGGAGAATTTTGAGATGAGAGCGGTCAGAATGGAGGTGGAAATTGTATGTGACATCGGTTCTCTGTCTGCAGATACAATGACTACATACTGTATTTGGGGACTCGTGTTTTACTGTATTTTTTGGACTATAAGATGCCTTTTTTTCCAAAATTTTTGACCTCCCTTCTAACACTCTCGCACCCCTCCAATCTATCCTAAACTCTGCTGTCTGACTAATCCACCTGTCCCCCCGCTATTCCCTGGCTTCTCCCCTCGCTCCGCCAATCCCTTCACTGGCTCCACATTACCCAGAGACTCCAGTTCAAGACCCTAACCTTGGCATGCAAAGCCACCCACAACCTGTCTCCTCCATATATCTGTGACCTAGTCTCCCGGTACTTACCTGCACGCAACCTCCGATCCTCACAAGATCTTCTTCTCTACTCCCCTCTTATCTCCTCTTCCCACAATCGCATACAAGATTTCTCCCGTGCATCCCCCCTACTCTGGAACTCTCCACCCCAGCATATCAGACAGATTATTAATAATAATAATTGTCTGAATGTAGCTTACCAGGGGGGTGGCTGTGGTGGAGTGAGGTCACAGGAGGTAGGGTCACTGCTGTAGGAAGCCGGCAGTAGAAATGGGGTGCTGCTGCGGGCCCAGAGCTGGGAGGAGCGGGGTATCCAGGAGGTGCGAGGCTGCGGGCCCTGGGCTTCAAGGAAATGTTAGTGGTGATTTTGGAGGGGAGTCCCCGCTCTGCCCATTGATTTTCTGGCGGTGGGCTTCAGGCAAATGGCCGCTGGAGGCAGTGCATGTGAAGATTTAGATTTCGGCTCAATGACGAGCTGAGATCTCAATTTGCGTATTGGCCATCTCCAGCAGCCTACTTCTTGAAGCCCACTGCAGAGAAATCAATAAGCTGAATTACCGCTAACATTTCCTTGAAGCCCAGGGCCCGCAGCCTCGCACCTTCTGGACACCCCGCTCCTCCCAGCTAGGGGCCCGCAGCAGTGCCCCACTCCTACTGCCGACTTCCTGCAGCAGCGACTCTGCCTCCTGTGACTTTGCTCCACTGCCACCACCCCCCTCAGTAAGCAACCGAAAATTCGGACTATAAGACAGACCCCCATTTTATTATAATAAATGTTTTTCCTATTTTCCTCCCAAAAATTTTTGGTGCGTCTTATGGTCTGCAAAATATGATATATTAGAAGAAAAAGCTTCTATCCCTCCATTATTATCTATCAATATTGAGATGTTCTGTGCAGAGTGTCCGCCACTTACCTGGTGTAGTAATGTCCTGATGTTCTGAAGTAAATCCGTCAGATAGTCTGACGTTAGACGACGTTGTCGGTGTTTGGTCAGGCAATCCTTTACTAGCTCCATCACCAGCCGGTGAGTAAAGCTGAGGACGCCATCGGGTGGTAGAAGCACACTGTTAGGACGATTGATCATAAGGATCAACAATAGTGCTTTTACCTGAGGAATGTCCAAAACAATTCCAGCCATAGTGAAAAACTGCAAGTGCTATCAGTCACTATAGAGCCAAGAAAGGCACGGGTGAGCCTATGTGCATTGTATATATAGCGCCTGTGAGCAGTGATGTCACCATCACCTGTGATGTCATCACGGAATCTTGTGATAGAATCTTCACGGAGCAGCTCTGCGCAAATAGAATGCGGCCTGGTAATATATAAAGTGAAAACACCATACAATTAACTGCCCATGTTATCATGGCCGTTCTATTTTATATCCAATTAGAACACAACCAGGATAAAGGTGTGTTGACAAGTTGGATTTTGGCAGGATTTTTTTTTCTACCTCAAAAATCAAAGGTGGCAGGAAAAGCGCTGCTTAAAATTCAGGTGTTTTTGCTTGTGTTTTTTTTTCCATTCATTTGAATGGGTGAAAAATGCTGCAAAACCTCTGAAAGACTTGACAAGCTGCAGATTTAAAAAAAATGCAAAAAAAACAGCATGTGAATGAGATTTCAGAAATGTCATTCACTAAGTTGGTACTGTAAAACACAGCATTTTTGCTGCAGAAGAAAAAACAGTGAATACACCCTAAAGATATCCTCAGTCATATTATGGGAAATATTGTATATTTAGTATTTATTATCTCACGTGTTTTTCTTCACCATAGAACTTTTAAGGCTGTGTGCCCACTATGCGTTTTTTAGGCGTTTCTGCAGCGTAACTTCCGCCGCGGAAACACTTAAAAAACGCTTGGAGATAGGTCTGCAATGGTTCCCAATGATAATCCGCGCCGTGGAGATTTCCGCTGCGGATTATCAATGCGGAAAAATCCGCAGCACGTCCTTTAATTTTGCAGAGTCGCTGCGATTTAGCCGCCATTGACTTGCATTGGAACGCATAACATCCGAATGACTACACATACACATGTGGATATTATGCGACTCAATGCGTGGATGGTACCCGGGTCTGGAGATGAAGAGACTCTCCTCTAGACCCGGGTACCATAGTACCTGTAGTTAAAATAGAATTAAAATAAAAAATAAACATATACTTACCTTCTGATGGCCCCTGTCTGCTCCCGGCGGTGCTGCTGGCTCTTCGGCTGCTCGCGGTGGTAAAAGGACCTTCCATGACGCCATTTAGTCATGTGACAGGTCACGCGACCGCTGACATCGGCGGTCGCGTGACCTGTCACATGACTAAATGATGTCATGGAAGGTCCTTTTACAGCACCGTGATCCGCCGAAGACACCGGACGCACCGGAGAAGGAGATCGAGGACCATCGGAAGATGAGTATAATGTTTTTTTTTTATTTTTCACCATTATTATTCTTTTTTTTATTATTGATGCTGCATTTGCAGCATTGTAACTTGGTCACACTATATAAATCCATGCCGGTTGCATGGAATTATATAGTGTGACCAAGTTGTCAAGCACTTTTCCAAGTGATGCTAAAATCACTTGGCAAAGTGCTTGACAACCCAGGGAGATGCAGAAACGCTTAGGAAAAATCCGCAGCATTTCTGCATCGTGGTCATATATCCTAACTCATTGGCGAACTGTTATACAAGGCTATATTCACACTAGACGTTTTTTTAGCGGGCTTTTTTATGCAAATTTTCAGCTGCGTTTTACAGTACCAACAAAGTCTATGAGATTTCCGAAATCTCATGCACAAAGCTTGCTTATTTGTCCTCAGTATTTTGTGCTTTCCATGGCTTTTTGCAATAGAGTATGTCACTTGTTTCAGCGTTTTTCACCCATTAAAAAAAAGGGTGGTGGAAAAAAATGCTGAAAAAAAGCCTAGTGTGAACATTTTGCTGCGTTTTTAGTGAAAAAAGCAAGTATGTGACACACATTTATTCTTGTGATTTTCCCAAGTTTAAACCATCTTGTCTTGGTCACCTGAGATAGCAGCTTGGATTATTACAGTTTAATTAAATTAGTGATGCCTACAAAGTAAACATTGGTTGAGCTAGGTGTGAGATTGAACAACACGTGTGGCCCAGGGAGGTGTGAAAATGAACAATGCCTGAGCAACTCAATGGCAAACCATAATGTGAAAGTAAATAGTGTCCTACAAATTCAATGCACTGCCAGGGTCTTAGATAAACCATTACAGACCAATTCACCCCCCCCACTGTTACATTTGTAATGTGTACTTTTTCATGAACATATGTCTTGCAATGGTGACCTGTTTTCATGAAAAGAGATTATGTTTTGCTGCAGAAAAAAAACACCTAGTCTGAATATAGCCTAAGACTTACTCTGCCAGCATTAATAGTCAATATTCTGTATACAAATTGGACTCCAATCCATGTATTCAGTTTATCATAAACATGCCTGAGTTAATCTGCCAATTACACATAGTATGCTTTCTCATAGGTGAAATATAAATCCTGTTAAAGTTCCAAGTTGCAGCAGTTAAGTAGAACAAAACAGACCTCTTTATTCTTTGTAGGTGGAAAAACTTTCAAAATTGTCAGTGTATCAAGTACTTATACTCCTGACTGTATATAGTATAATTGCCGCACTACTACATACAGGTGCTTCTCAGAAAATTAGAATATCATCAAAAAGTGAATTTATTTCAGTTCTTCAATCCAAAAAGTGAAACTCATATATTATACAGAGTCATTACAAACAGAGTGATCTGTTTTAAGTGTTTATTTCTGCTAATGTTGATGATTATGGCTTACAGCCAATGAAAACACAAAAGTCATTATCTCAGTAAATTAGAATTAACAAGAAACACCTGCAAAGGCTTCCTAAGCATTTAAAAAGGTCCTTTAGTCAGTTTCAGTAGGCTCCACAATCATGGGCAAGACTGCTGACTTGACAGATGTCCAGAAGGCAGTCATTGACACACTCCTCAAGGAGGGTAAGCCACAAAAGGTCATTGCTAAAGAAGCAGCTGTTCACAGAGTGCTGTATCCGAGCATATTAGTGGACGTGGAAGGAAAAAGTGTAGTAGAAAAATGTGCACAAGCAACTGGGATAACCGCAGCCTTGAAAGGATTGCTAAGAAAAGGCCATTCAAAAATTTGGGGGAGATTCACAAGGAGTGGACTGCTGCTGGAGTCATTGCTTCAAGAGCCACCACACACAGACTTATCCAGGACATGGGCTACAAGTGTCGCATTGCTTGTGTCAAGCCCCTCATGACCAATAGACAACGCCAGAAGCGTCTTACCTGGGCCAAAGAGAAAAAGACCTGGACTGTTCTCAGTGGCCCAAGGTGTTGTTTTCAGATGAAAAGTAAATTTTGCATTTCATTTGGAAATCAAGGTCCCAGAGTCTGGAGGAAGAGTGGAGAGGCCACAATCCAAGCTGCTGGAGGTCTAGTGTGAAGTATCCACAATCAGTGATGGTTTGGGGGGCCTTGTCATCTGCTGGTGTAGGTCCACTGTGTTTTATCAAGACCAAAGTCAGCACAGCCATCTACCAGGACATTTTACAGCACTTCATGCTTCCCTCTGCCCACAAGCTTTATGGAGATGGAAATGTCATTCTCCAGCAGGACTTGGCCCCTGTCCACACTGCCAAAAGTACCAATACCTGGTTTACACACAACAGTATCACTGTGCTTGATTGGCAGCAAACTTGCCTGACCTTAACCCCATAGAGAATCTATTATAGAGAATCTATGGGGTATTGTCAAGAGGAAGATGAGACCCCAGACCCCACAATACAGATGAGCTGAAGGCTGCCATCAGAGCCACCTGGGCTTCCATAACACCTCAGCAGTGCCACAGGCTGATCCCTCCATGCCACATTGCCGCATTGATGCAGTAATTGATGCACAAGGAGCCCGAACAAGTATTGAGGGCATTTACTAAACATACATTTCAGTAGGCCAACTTTTCGGATTTTAAAAACATTTTTCAAGCTGTTGTTATGAAGTATTCTAATTTACTGAGATAATGACGTTTGTGTTTTCATTGGCTGTAAGCCATAACCATCAACATTAACAGAAATAAACACTTAAAATAGATCCCTCTGTGTGTAATGACTCTATATAATAGATCCCTCTGTGTGTAATGACTCTATATAATAGATCCCTCTGTGTAATGACTCTATATAATAGATCCCTCTGTGTGTAATGACTCTATATAATAGATCCCTCTGTGTGTAATGACTCTATATCATAGATCCCTCTGTGTGTAATGACTCTATATAATAGATCCCTCTGTGTGTAATGACTCTATATCATAGATCCCTCTGTGTGTAATGACTCTATATAATAGATCCCTCTGTGTAATGACTCTATATAATAGATCCCTCTGTGTGTAATGACTCTATATAATAGATCCCTCTGTGTGTAATGACTCTATATAATAGATCCCTCTGTGTGTAATGACTCTATATAATAGATCACTCTGTGTGTAATGACTCTATATAATAGATCCCTCTGTGTGTAATAACTCTATATAATAGATCCCTCTGTGTAATGACTCTATATAATAGATGACTCTGTTTGTAATGACTCTATATAATATAGGAGTTTCACTTTTTGCATTGAAGAACTGAAATAAACTAACTTTTGATGATATTCTAATTTTGTGAGAAGCACCTGTATATAGTATGAAGCCCCACTGCCCCATATGTGTATGTATAATTTGATGCACATGACTCGCCACCTGGGCCGTGGGGTACACAGAACCGGGCCTTCTAGTGTACGGTGCTGATGGGGGTAGTAGTGGCAACCCGATCCCGTGGCTCAGGGTGGTCAGACCAAATGGTGGCAGTCTATTTATCAGTGTTTTGAATGTCCGACTACGCCACCCGTGGATTGCGGTCAGGGATAACCGCCGCTGCGAGGCAGACTGCTGAGGCTGGTGTTGGTGTGCAGCACAGGTGTAGGATAACTCCCCACGGGAAGAGTGTAGCCTCAGGGCAGTGTAGGTGGATGTTGGGGGTGATAGTGCAGGCCGCAATAGTAAGAGTTCAGAGTCCGATTCAAACAGTTCAGGGTCTTTATTGTAGATATTATTAATGACCCAACAGTACCGGTTAGGAATGGGCCTGGGTGTCTGAGAGCATTCGGGCGAGCCCCACTGGTCAGGGTGAGTGTGTAGGCCTACCGTTCTCTCTATGCTCTTTCTGACTATCCCCCTTTTCGTGGTGTAATAGCCCACGTCCCTGAGCTGGCCGTGTACTTCTCGCCTGTATGGCATGCGACTAGGGCCTTGGGTACCTGTTGCTTGCTCCTCGCTGTACTGGTCCCTCTGTGTGGCGGAGCCTCCAGGCTTCTTAGGCCAAGGGACCTGAAATCCCTCGCAGGTTGGTTCTCTGCTGCTGGGCTTGTAACCCTGACAGCCCCAGACCCCAATGCCCGGTAGATTGGTTCTCTACCAGGACCGGCTCTCGTCACCTCTGTCCCTGGCTTGCAGTTTCTCCTCTGCCTCACGGACTCCTCAGCTACAGCTGAACTGTCCCTCCTTCTCTGGGACTAGTCTCACTCCTGAGCTAGGTCTTCCAGTTCTCTCTAACCCTGCCCCCAGTTCCAGCTTTTATAGGGGCAGCCAGCTCCCCCTGCTGGCCTGGGACAGGAGGTGCAGTATGCTAATTGTCCCTAACCAGGGGACCTCCCTCCTGCTCTCAGACACAGATTATTGTTTGTGGCATCCAGGCCTGGGGTGACACATTCTCCCCTATTAAAATTTAGTACTCCGGACTAAACAGGAAACACAAATACAAGGTATAAATGACAACATAACATATATGCAAGTATATTTTGTCCTTGAGGTCACGGCGCTTCCGTGACTGGGTGTCCATGTCACCCAACAAGGTGAAGTTTTCCACGGTGTGGGGACCTGTTTCCATAAACCCCAAGTTCCTGGCCTTGGGCGTGGCGACAAGGCTGAGCTCTCTACTTTGGGCCACAAGGAGGCCACATCGGACAGATTTTTCTTCTGTGGCCATCTTCGAAAGAGGGCACCAAGTGCAACTATCTACAAGACAGTTCCGGTTATTCAGCGTCCATAACCTGTTAGTCCATGAACTAGAAAGACTGGAAAAGCATAATTAGCAACCAGGCAACAAACATAAAACATTTACAATGTACAGCATTTAGATCTTCCAGCGAGCTGGTATTTGCCCCCTAGTGCTCTGGGTTGACCTGCGTAACCCACTGTCTGGTGGTGGTCTAACCTGACTTTCCCCACTAGCATTCAGGGTACAGCTACTAGCTGGGTTTACAGGCAGTGCAGGCAGCTATCTGCGGGTCCTTTGGCTTACCGCAGGTATGGCAGGCTCACTGTCAGCAGAGGGTTGACTCTCCTGGGCTGCTGGCATGGGTTCTTCTGCCTCTAGGGCTGCTTGGTCTTCTGATTCCTCCTGCTCTCCTGTAGGTTCCTGCTGGGTTGGTTGAAGGAAGTGTAGGACGGGTACCACTATTGCATCATTTATCCGAGTCCAGGACCGGGGGAACACTCCAAGAACTGTGCTGATCATTTCTTTCTTGTCTTCTGCGGGTTCAAGGTCATCTTAATCTTCTCCTGCACTCTGTAGTTGCTTGGGGCACATTTTTAGGTGGTCTCTGGAGACGGTGCTAGTGGTTTCTCCTCCATCCTTGGTAATTACACATACCTTCGGGTTGTTGTGGTTGGACTGCAGTACTGTGTACGGGTCGCTCTCCCACTGGTCATCTAGCTTGTGAAGCCTTCTCTTCCGCTTCAGGACCTGCTCACCAGGTTCCAGGGGACCAGCAGGGGCGTGTTGGTTGAAGAGCCTCTCTTGCTTTTCTCTCGCTTGAGCCAGACTCCTCTCCACACTCTCCTGTACCTTCTTGTACTGTAGCCGCCGTTCCGTATCCCAGTCCGCGTCTGGGGAGGTGTCCTCGGGGGTCAGGACTCCCATCTCCAGGTCTATCGGCAGCTTACCTGGTCTTGCCCTCATCAGGTAAGCCGGGGTGCAATTTGTAGCATTCTCCGGGATATGGTTGTATAAGTCTATCAGGTCTGGCAGCTTCTCCGGCCACAGGCGGCGTTCTTCCAGGGGCAACATTTTGAGGAGATCAATGACGATATTATTCATTTTCTCACATAGCCCGTTGGTTTGTGGGTGGTAAGACGTTGTCCGAATCTTCTTACAGCCGTAGAGGTTGCAGAACTCCTGGAAGATTTCAGCCTCAAACTCTGGACCTTGATCTGTCAAGACCTGTTCCGGATACCCGTGTGGACGGCAGAAGTGTTGTTGGAAGGCTCTGGCCGCTGTTTGGGCTGTCAAGTCTTTAACAGGAACCACCACCAGGAACCGGGAATAGTGGTCCACTATTGTCAGGGCATAGACGTAGCCCGACCGGCTTGGAGCCAGTTTCACATGGTCCAGAGCTACCAGCTCAAGAGGCTGCCTGGTGACGATGGGCATCAAGGGCGTCTTCTGGCTGGTACCGTCCTTCCTTCTGAGGTTACATGGGCCGCAGTCCCTGCACCACTTCTCTATGGCCCCTCTCATTCCGACCCAGTAGAACCGCTCTCTCAGTAGGAACTCCAGTTTCTTCCACCCGAAGTGTCCCGCTCTGTCATGGTAGGCCTCCAGGACCATTGCTGCATCTCGTCTCGGGACCACTACCTGCCAGGTCAGCTCGTGCGTCCGGTGGTTGACAAGCCTTCTGCACAGCTTACCTTCGTAGAGGAATAGCCTGCTTTTCTCCTTCCATAACTGCTTGGCTTCCTCTGGAGCGTCCGAGCCAGGGCTAGCGTCTGCCTGGGTCAACAAGTCTTTCACCAGGCGAATTGCAGGGTCACTATCTTGCATTTCAGCCCAGCCGTGGTGAGGTAAGGGATTGAACATGACAGTGGTCAAGTCTTTGTCTTTTACACGGTGGGAGTACTGAGTGGCCCTGTACCGGTGGAATGCAGGGAGCTCTATTTCCTCCAACTCGTCTGGATCTTCTCCCTCATCGGGCAAGTGGGGCATTCTCGATAGGGCATCTGCATTGGCATTGGCTCGGCCTGCCCGGTACTTGATGGTGAAGTCATAGTTTGCTAGCTGGGCCATCCACCGCTGCTCTAGGGCACCAAGTCTTGCATTGTCCAGATGTGTCTACGGATTGTTGTCCGTGTACACAGTGAACTTCACAGAGGCCAGGTAATGCTTGAAACGTTCTGTTATGGCCCACACCACTGCCAAGGACTCCAGCTTAAAGGAGCTGTAATTCTCCAGGTTTCTCTCGGTGGGCCTCAGCTTCCGGCTGGCGTACGCGATCACCCTTTCTCTGCCCTGTTGGTTCTGTGACAGTACGGCTCCCAGCCCCACATTACTGGCGATTGTGTGGAGGATAAAAGGCTGGCCATAATCAGGGCAGGCCAGAGATCTCATCCCCCGTGAGGGCCATCTTCAGCTGGCAGAAGTACTCCTCTTCCGGCTTGTACCACTTGAAGGGTGGCTTTTGGCTTCTGGTCTTAGACTGTCCTATAAGGAGGTCCTGCATAGGGGCTGCCATCTTGGTGAACCTGGGGATGAACCTTCGGTAGTAGCCTACCAACCCGAGGAACTGCCTCACTTCTTTTATGTTAGAGTGGCTTGGCCAGTTCTTTATTGCCGTGATTTTGTCAAGGTCGGGGGCTACTCCTTCTGCACTCACCACGTGTAGCAGGTACTGTACCTTCGGCTTTAACAGACGGCACTTGGAGGGTTTCACTTTCATGCCAAAGCCTGCCAGGGCCTCGAACACCTCAGCCAGGTGCTTTAGATGGTCCTCGTAAGTCTTCGAATAGACAATCACGTCGTCCAGGTAAAGTAGGACGGTCTCAAAGTTTCGGTGCCCTAGACAGCATTCCATCAGCCTCTGGAAGGTCCCGGGTGCGTTGCAGAGCCCGAACGGCATATAGTTGAATTCACTTAATCCCATCGGGGTGGTGAAGGCGGTCTTCTCCTTATCAGCCTCTGCCACAGGAACCTGCCAGTACCCACTAGTAAGGTCCAAAGTAGAGAAGAAATTAGCTGATTCTAGTGCGACCAAAGACTCCTCTATTCTAGGCAACGGGTATGCGTCTTTATGGGTGATACGATTGACTTCTCTATAGTCCACGCACATTCTCATAGTACAGTCTTTCTTTTTTACCAGAACCAAGGGGGCTGCCCAGGGGCTACAACTGTCTCTAATGACCCCGGCTTCCTTCATTTCTCTCAGCATGCCCTTTGCGTTCTGATAGTGTGCGGGGTGGTACAGGTCTGTATCTTTCTTTTATTGGTGGGTGGCTCCCCGTGGGGATGTGGTGTTCTACCCCTTTCACTCTGCCGAAGTCTAGCGGGTGCTTTCTAAAGATTCTCTCGTACTCTTGAACCACCCGGTAGACTCCTTGTTTTTGGTGCAAGGGAGTGGAGTCAGCACCCTCGTGGAGTTTCTGGTACCAGTCCTCCTTGGGTTTCTGGGAACCATTACCCTCCTCCTGGGGAGATGGAGGCAAGGGTTCCATGGCCCTGACAGCATTGTGTTCAACAGTATACAATTTGGCTAGTGTAGCGTACCGGGACAAGTGTACTTCCCTTTCCCCAATGTTTAAGATCCGGACGGGCACCCTTCCATGGCGGACATCGACCACCCCCCGGGCTGTCAAAATGGTGGGCCTGCTGTCTGAGTACACGGGTTCTACCATGGCTTGGTAGTCTCTCCCTCTTAACCCGATTGCAGTCCGACACCAGATCATTTCACTTTTGGGGGGCATGGCAATGGGGAACGGGTCGCTCATCCTCACGCTACCGATCTCACCACCAGACAGTTCTACCTGTTGCCATCTCATCAGGGCTCTTATCTCCTTCTGGAGGACCCTCTTTTGGCTGGAGCTCGCATTCATCGCCACCTGCTGCAAAATTACAATTACTTCTGAAAGACAATTTTCAATCACATTAGTACCCAAGGTTATTTTAGGGTGACTTTCTCGACGGTCAATGTCCACAATGATCACTCGCTGTGCCGGCAGTTCAACTTTATCAATCTTAATGGTCATCTCTCTGAACCCCACCTGCGGCACGGGTTGACCATTGCTGGCGATGATGCTCAAGTCATCGTCTGGATAACGAGTTATATCAGTGTCACTCCAGTACTGCTTGAAAAGTACATAGGGGATGGTAGTCACTTGGGACCCGGTGTCCAGCAGTGCACTCATGGGGATACCGTCCAGCACTACGGGTAAAACCGGGCGTCCCCCTACGTACTTATCATGCCAATTAGATGGGCCTGATGACCTTATGCCTGGGGGTTGGCCCTTTGCCCCAGGTCGGACCCATTTAAAGTACAGTACCTGGCTACGTGTCCCGGCTGGCTGCAACGGCGGCAAATCGGCTGTCCATCCTCAGTGTAATGATCGGCGGGCCTCCCTCTGAATGACGGGATCCTCCTCCGTCGATGCCACGGGACATCCTCCGGACTGGAAGCCAGCTTGATTGGTCCTGACGGGTCCATCTGTAATGACTGTACGGTCCTGGTCAATGCAACAACACTCTTTGTTAGTTCTTGGACCTGATGGTGCAGGTTTGCAGGCGGGGATGGATTTAGGGCCTGCGCATCGGCCCCCACAAGGTCTGCGGGCTAGGGCGCCGCCCCCGGGTGGTAAGGGATGGCAGGGCGCCGGGAAGCTACAGCGCCACTCGGTGCAGGTTCTCGGAGCACCCGAATGGCCCTATCTTTGAACTGTGCAAAAGTCAAATCGGGGTTCTGTAGGGCCATGAGGCGCAGCTGGGTTCTGTGGGCGCTGGACAGCAGACCTTCTATGAACTGGTCAGTCAATAGTTTATCTGTATCCTGCACGCTGCCAGGGTCAGCTTGCTTAATTGCCCCCAAGGCTTCCTGTAAATTTAGGGCATAATCTCGGATGCTCTCTTGAGCTCGCTGCTTACATCCATAGAACCGCATTTTGATTTCTGCTGAGGTACGGGTATCAAAGGTGTCCCGTAGACGGGTCAGAACCCCCCTTACAGTCCTTTTCTCCTCAGCTGTCCAAGACTTTACCTCCCGCTGGGCCGCACCAGTTAACTGCCCTATCAGTATGCTTACTTTCTGTTCTTCTGTCAGGGGATAAACTTTGAACAGTCTATACAGCCTTTCTTTAAAGTCGCCCAAGGTATGCGACTCGCCGGCATACTGGGGCAGCCAGGCCGCTCCGGGGATATAGGCAGGGGTGGATTAAGAGTAGCAAGGGCCCCGGGCAGTTTAGAAGGCGCGGGCCCCCTCCACACACCTGATTTATCACGTGACATGTCACATGATCCCCTGTGATAGATCATGTGATAGTTCACGGGAAATTAATTTGGCATAATATTAATTGTGCTGCCTCATCTGAGAGCAGCACAATATTGGGGCAGATACCCTGATTCCAGCGATGTGTCACTTTTTCAGCTGCTTGTTGTCATTTTGAGAAAATCACCGTTTTATCTGCTGCAGATCTAGCAGCTCTCTGAATGCTGCGCTCTGTATAGCCCCACCCACACCACTGATTGGCAGCTTTCTGTCCATGCTCAGTGTACACAGAAATCTACTGATCAGTGATGGGGGTGGGGTCCTACAGAACTTACTAGTCATCTAGTGATAATTACCTTCTGACAAATCAATGATTTTATCAAAACAACACTAAGCAGCCCAGTAAGTGACACATTACTGGAATCAGTGCCTCTAACCCTACATTATGCTGCTCTCAGATTAGGTGGCAAAAACCTGATGACAGATTCCCTTTAAAGGAGCTGTAAAGACAAAAAAGTTTGTATTAAAAAAAATACAAGCCATTTGTTAAATTAACTTTTTTTCATTGTTAATTCACATTAGACTGTATCTTCAACAGTTTTGTCAGCAGGTCTTATTACAGACTCTGAATAGGGCAGCTCTCTCCCTCTCCCTCAGCAGAAAGTCACAGCATGGTTAAAAAACGGGATCTTTTATGATTTTCTCATAATAAATAAAAAAGGACATGCAAGTCCTCCAAACTATTTTCCGTTTCTGTATAGGGGAGGTCCTAAATCTTTCTTGTTCTTTAGTTGATCACATGTCAAAAATGCAAAGCATTTACTATGAACTCGCCGAAAAAAATATACACTTGGAGAGTAATATCATCATTTGCATGTAAATATTCCTTGACTCTAAGGGCTCGCTCACACTGTCGTATAACACGGCCGAATGCTATGTGATGTTTTATCGGATAGGACTCGGCCCTATGTTATACTATGGGACAGTGCGATTATTGGCATGAGAAAATAATCTCATTCGATATTCGGACCATGTGCACCCATACAAGTCTATGGGTGCACGTAAAACATTGGACTGCACTCGGATGTCATCCAAGTGCAGTCCGATGAACACTCACAGAGACTATGGAGAAGATGGAGAAATTAAGTTCTCCATCTTCTCCATATCTGTGCTGCGAGAGAATCGGATCACACTCAGTTGAAGCTCTGACAGAGTTTGAGCCCAGTGTCATTAGCATAATTGGCCCTATTCTCTTGCATGAGAGAATATATGGCTTAGTGAGTGGACCCTAAAACTGAATAGTGGTGACGGACAGGCACCTCACAAGCGGGATCCATGTAGCTCTCAGATGTCATGTAGGTAGGGCTTCATTCCATGGGGTAGGGCTTAATTTCAAGGTATATAAAAAAAATGGACTTCAAATAAAAATTAAATGAACACAAAAAGCACTAATTGAATTATTTTTTTCGTATTTATGTTTGCAGCCCCTTTAAAAACCCTTTGAGGACCAAGGCACATATATGTCCCATAGTTTTAAACTGGAAAAAAATTTGATTGAATAAAATTTAAGGTCCTCAAAGGTTTAAGTAGGTCATAAATTCATATGAATACTTGCTCATACAATTGCACATGCCAAAAGATGAAGAAGAACAGAATCAAAAATATGACATTAAGTGGAGCACTTACAGGTATTCAAGGTGAAAGAGACCAGCAAAGGCATCGTCTCGAATGACAGTAAATGAGTTAGAATTCAGCAAGCTGAAAATGAAGACAGCAGGTTAGAAGTGAACCAGACTTTATGGTGCTCAGAATTAGTCAAGCAGAATTTATTGACTGCTCTTGCAAAGCACTGAGACTCCCGCTGTGTATAGATGGCGCCGTGCGGCCTCCCGCTGTGTATAGATGGCGCCGTGCGGCCTCCCGCTGTGTACAGATGGCGCCGTGCGGCCTCCCGCTGTGTATAGATGGCACCGTATAGATGGCTACGTGCGGCCTCCTGCTGAGTATAGATGCCGCATGGCGCTCCCCCCAGAGACAGCAGGAGGCCGCACAGCGCCATCTATACTCAGTGGGAGACCGCACATAGCCATCTATACACAGCAGGAGGCCGCACGGCGACATCTATACTCAGCGGGGGGCCGCACGTAGCCATCTATACACAGCGGGGGGCGCACATAGCCATCTATACACAGCGGGGGGCCGAACGGCGCCATCTATAATGCACGGAGCCCCCCCAGAGACTTCAGGAGGCCGCACGGCGCCAACTATACTCAGCAGGAGGCCGCATGCAGTCATACACACACACAAACATATACAGACACGCATAAACACATTTGAAACACAAAAATACATACAAACAGACATCACACAATGACATCTGCCCACACACACACACACACACAAACAGACAGACATCACACACACACACACCTGCCCACACACACACACACCTGCCCACACACACACACCTGCCCACATACACATCTGTGTGTGTGTATGTATAGTGTGTGTGTGTGTGTATAATGTGTGTGTATGTATACTGTGTGTGTATGTATAGTGTGTGTGTGTGTGTGTGTGTGTATAATTTGTGTGTGTGTATTTTTTTTTAAGTTAAAAACAAGTAAAATGCTTGTGGCATCAATATCAAGACTCCAGATATAAGGGCCTATTCACACTGAATTTTGCAATGCATTCATATCCTCTTTCCAGGCTTCTATCTAAATCCCTGAAAAATAGCATTCAGATGTGCCTTGACATAGCCATTGATTTGAACAAAGGCAAACCGAGGCTAAAGTCTGAATCTTTAGGCTCCATTTGCTCTGCTTTCAGATGTCTCATTTCAGACAGCACAATCCTGAATTTCAGGGATTCAGTTGTAAGCCTTGTGTAAAGACCTGAATGCAGCGCTGAATGTAGTGTGAATAGGTCCTTAAATCCTACACCACCTCAGGGGATTGTTGTTATGGAGTATTGCCCCTGGGTGGCCGCAGTTATGACCACCACCAGGGCTCGCGGTCACCCACCCTAACTTTGGTATTCTGGGGAGCTGGTATAATGAATATCTGAGAAGAGCCCTAGAGAAGCAAGAACATTGGACAACCAAGAGGTGGTGGCCTCAAGTCAGGTGTAGTGTTAAACAGGGCAAGACTTTCTAACCTGCCCACACACACACACACACACATATACACACACACACACATATACACACACACACACACCTGCCCACACAGACACACACACACACCTGCCCACACAGACACACACACACCTGCCCACACACACACACACACACACACACCTGCCCACACACATACACACCTGCCCACACACACACACACACACACACACCTGCCCACACACACACACTTGCCCACACACAAACACACCTGCCCACACACAAACACACCTGCCCACACGCAAACACACCTGCCCACACACACACACACACCTGTCCACACACATACACACCTGTCCACACACACACACAAACACCTGCCCACACACACACACACCTGCCCACACACACACACACCTGCCCACACACACACACACACCTGCCCACACACACATCTGCCCACACAGACACCTGCCCGCAAACACACACACACACCCATATACACACACCTGCCCACACACACACACACACCTGCCCACACACACACCCACACCTGCCCACACAGACACCTGCACACACAGACACCTGCCCACACACATACACACACACACACATATACACACACACACACACCTGCCCACACAAACACACACATATACACACACACACATATACACACACAGACACACACCTGCCCACACAGACACCTGCCCCCACAGACACCTGCCCACAAACACACACACACCTGCCCACACACACATCTGCCCACACACACACACACTCACCATCCCCCGGCTCAATTCCTCCTGCCTGGTCTCTCTCTTTTCCGGTGCAGCACTGCAGGCCGGGGCGCACTGTGTGATGTCACAGCTAGGAGACACAGCCGCGCACAGGGCCATGTCTCCTAGCAGTGACGCGGCCGGGCCAGCACAGGGAAGTTAACTGCTGCAGTGCTGGCCCGGCCGATGAAGAAGTAGCGGCGGCCGCTGCTGGGGGAGCGGTCCGGGCCCCCCCCTCCCGCCACTGCTACCGCTATGTGCCGCGGCGGGCCGCACATATAATGAGGGCATTCCGGCATTAGACACCCCGCCTGGAGCCGCGGGCCCCCTGCAGGCTCGGGGCCCTGGGCGGTCGCCCGGATTGCCCTCATTATAATCCGCCTATGGATATAGGGCATGGAAAACGGCATCACAGCTGCAGCGGCTACGCTGGTGGTAGAGGGTCCCTCCGCGTCCGACATCTTCCTCCCCCCTAGTTAAACGTGGCCTACCTTCTGGCGATCCTCTTCTGTAGGCCGCGGCTCCGCTCGCAATGCTCTGGGCGAGGACCTTGCGTTGCTCGGTGATGATGTCGGCATCCGCTGGATCTCCTTCCAGGACCTTGAGCAGCGTCCCAGCGTAGGGTGGGGCTTCAGGTCTCACGCGTTTTTGGACGTCCACGCCCCTCTTCTTCCCGCGCGGCGTCCCGAAGATGGCGCCCGATGGCGGGAAACGGCTCCGATTGGCGGGAAATGGCCCCGAATGGCGGGAAACTTCACTCAGATATGTATAGAGTCTTTTCCAGGCACGCAATACCCGTTTGTGGCCGGTTGGTCACAATTCTGCCGACTGCGCCAAAGCTGACTCGCCCCCTGGGCCGTGGGGTACCCGGAACCGGGCCTTCTAGTGTACGGTGCTGATGGGGGTAGTAGTGGCAACCCGATCCCGTGGCTCAGGGTGGTCAGACCAAATGGTGGCAGTCTATTTATCAGTGTTTTGAATGTCCGACTACGCCACCCGTGGATTGCGGTTGGAGATAACCGCCGCTGCAAGGCAGACCGCTGAGGCTGGTGTTGGTGTGCAGCACAGGGGTAGGATAACTCTCCACGGGAAGAGTGTAGCCTCAGGGCAGTGTAGCTGGATGTTGGGGGTGAAAGTGCAGGCCGCAATAGTAAGAGTTCAGAGTCCGCTTCAAACAGTTCAGGGTCTTTATTGTAGATATTATTAATGACCCAACAGTACCGGTTAGGAATGGGCCTGGGTGTCTGAGAGCATTCGGGCGAGCCCCACTGGTCAGGGTGAGTGTGTAGGCCTACCGTTCTCTCTATGCTCTTTCTGATTATTCCCCTTTTCATGGTGTAATAGCCCACGTCCCTGAGCTGGCCGTGTACTTCTCTCCTGTATGGCTTGCGACTCAGGCCTTGGGTACCTGTTGCTTGCTCCTCAATGTACTGGTCCCTCTGTGTGGCGGAGCCTCCAGGCTTCTTAGGCCAAGGGACCTGAAATCCCTCGCAGGTTGGTTCTCTGCTGCTGGGCTTGTAACCCTGACAGCCTCGGACCCCAATGTCCGGTAGATTGGTTCTCTGCCAGGACCGGCTCTCGTCGCCTCTGTCCCTGGCTTGCAGTTTCTCCTCTGCCTCACGGACTCCTCAGCTACAGCTGAACTGTCCCTCCTTCTCTGGGACTAGTCTCACTCCTGAGCTAGGTCTTCCAGTTCTCTCTAACCCTGCCCCCAGTTCCAGCTTTTATAGGGGCAGCCAGCTCCCCCTGCTGGCCTGGGACAGGAGGTGCTGTATGCTAATTGTCCATAACCAGGGGACCTCCCTCCTGCTTTCAGAAACAGATTATTGTTTGTGGCATCCAGGCCTGGGGTGACACACACACACTGCTCTATATTTAGTATGATGCCCCCACTCCTCCATATATATAGCATGATGGTCCCACTGCTCCATATACAGGTGCATCTCACTAAATTAGAATAGCATCAAAAAGTTAATTTATTTCAGTTCTTCAATACAAAAAGCTGTCTTTCAGCTCATCTGCATTGTTGGGTCTGGTGTCTCTCATCTTTCTCTTGACAATACCCCATAGATTCTCTATAATCGATTCTCTATGGGGTTAAGGTCAGGCGAGTTTGCTGCCAATCAAGCACAGTGATACTGTTGTGTGTAAACCAGGTATTGGTACTTTTGGCCGTGTGGACAGGGGCCAAGTCCTGCTGGAGAATGACATTTCCATCTCCAAAAAGCTTGTCGGCAGAGGGAAGCATGAAGTGCTGTAAAATGTCCTGGTAGACGGCTGTGCTGACTTTGGTCTTGATAAAACACAGTGGACCTACACCAGCAGATGACATGGCCCCCAAACCATCACTGATTGTGGAGCCTTCACACTAGACCTCAAGCAGTTTGGATTGTGGACGCTCCACTCTTCCTCCAGACTCTGGGACCTTGATTTCCAAATGAAAATTGGAACTCTAGGACCTTGTGGAGTGTGTCAATGACTGCCTTCTGGACATCTGTCAAGTCAGCAGTCTTCCTCATGATTGTGGAGCATACTGAAACAGTATTGAAGAACTGGAATAAATTAACTTTTTGAAGATATTCTAATTTAGTGAGATGCACCTGTATATACTATGATGGTCCCACTGCCCCACATACATATAGTATAATGGCCCCACTACTCCATATGTAGTATGATGGACCCACTACTCCAGATATATAGTAGGATGGCTCCATTGCCCGATCATTTAAAAAAAAAAATAAAGTTTATTCTCACTTAATCCTGATTCCCTACATCACGGCCTCTGTCTCCTCTTCCATGGCGGGACAGCAGAGCAGAGCGATGCAATGATGTCACCGAGCCACCTGCGTGAGTATGCTGACATCTCGTTAACCGCAGGCCTATGGCGATCTGTGGCATATGAAAGAGATAGTGATAGGGCAGGGAGCTTGTGTCTCACTGCTTTACATGTGACGCCTCTGC
Source organism: Phyllobates terribilis (assembly GCF_046119375.1). Classification (NCBI taxonomy): domain Eukaryota; kingdom Metazoa; phylum Chordata; class Amphibia; order Anura; family Dendrobatidae; genus Phyllobates; species Phyllobates terribilis. The sequence continues at coordinate 50,778 of NW_027362995.1, forward strand.
ATAAGAGACATTAGGGCTACATTAGCTACGACACAGAAGACACTGGGGCTGGAGTATATAGAATAGGAGACACTGGGGCTGGCGTATATTCATCACAGGATACATTGGGGCTAGAGCATATACATCACAGAAGAAGCTGGAGTATATAGAATAGGAGACACTGGGGCTGGAGTATATAGAATAGGAGACACTGGGGCTGGCGTATATTCATCACAGGATACATTGGGGCTAGAGCATATACATCACAGAAGAAGCTGGAGTATATAGAATAGGAGACACTGGGGCTGGAGTATATAGAATAGGAGACACTGGGGCTGGCGCATATACAGTTCTCAAAAGTTTACATACCCCGGCAGAATTTTTCCTTTCTTGGCCTTGTTTCAGAGAAAATGAATGATAACAAAAACACTTTATCTCCACTCATGGTTATTGGTTGGGTGAAGCCATTTACTGTCACATTTCTGTGTTTTCTCTTTTTAAATCTTAATGACAACTAGTGATGAGCGAGCATGCTCGCTACTGCTCGGTGCTTGCCCGAGTATCTCACTGCTCGAGATGCTCTGCGCTCACCGAGTATTTCCGGGTTGGTCGGGCGGGAAGTCTGGTCCCCTCCCTGCATGTTTGGCGCTCTTTACAGAGCCAATGAACATGCAGGGATTGCCTGCCATGCACTGTAATGCCATATCCATGTTGGTTGTGGGCATTACAGTGATTGGCTGGCCGCACAGCGTCATCAGGTCTATATCTGACCTGGCGCCGCCATGCTCATCACAGTCACTCCGGATCAGACAGTGTAGGGAGAGCTGTTGCTGCGTTAGGGAGAGATTTGATCGTGCATTAGGTAGTGTAGGGAGAAAAACAGCACATTACACATATCCATCCTAACAAACAGTTCTTCTGAGGACTAATCCATCTGCAGAGATATCAGGCAGGCAGTGTATATAGGCAGGCAGGCAGGGTATATAGCAGACTGCAGTGCATATAGCACAAGAGGCTCCATTCCAATTCTGCCTTCTGCTGCTGTTAGATATTTCTATACAAAGGCCCAGGTCTTAGGGGCCAGGAATACTTTTCTTTGGATCTTAATCCTCATTATTTGCTTATAAAGCAATCCAGAGAACACCATTTTTCTGCGCCATTTGCTTGTTGGCACTGCAGAATACAGCCAGGTCCTTTTCATATTAGAGCGCTAGAAATCCAGCTATTTAAAACTGTGTTTTCTCCGTCACACGGATCACATATACGTTGTCAGAAAATACTGCCATTTCTGGCCTCCATTTTTTCAGTGTGTCAGTGAAGCAATTCACAGCAGTTTGCTGTTCACACTACTTACCTACAGGCCAGGTATTTAAAACTCTGTTTTCTCCATCACACCGATCACATATAACTTCGCTTCAAACTCAGTCATTTGTAGTGAGCGTGGAAGATACTATCCTCCATTTAAAATGGGCAAGGCACGTGGCAAGGGACGGGGAACTAGACGTGATGGTAATGGTACATGCAGAGGCCGAGGACAAGGCCGTGGGCAAGCCGAAATTGTGCCACAACAAACACCCACATCTTCTCGCCTGACCTTCCTGTCCCAATTTCTAGGGGACCGCAGCACACCACTATTGAACCCAGATCAGTGTCAAAAGGTTGTTGGTTGGATAGCGGATAATGCTTCCAGTCACTTAGCCACCACCACCACCACCCTGTCTTCCACACGGTCAAGTCTCGGTAGCCATGAGTCTGGACCACATATTCCTCACCCTGATCCTCCTTCCTCCCACCATGCCGAGTACCCAGAGACAACTGATCCCACACTTGGACAATCTGAAGAGCTGTTCACTTTTCCATTTATAGATTCGGGCCTCTCGCCCGGTCCACTTGAAGCGGGGCAAGAGGAGATCACGTGTAGCGATGCCCAAATATTTGAGCAGCCACGGTCACACGAAGGCGACGGTGGGAAACTGTCACAAGAGGTGGACGATGATGAGACACAATTGGCAGAAAGTCAGGAATAGTACCAGGGTGCAGAAGTGGGAGACGAGGTGGTGGATGATATAGTAACTGACCCAACCTGGCAGGAGGACATGCAGAGCAAGGACAGCAGCACACAGGGGGAGGGAGGCAGAGCACCCCAACAGGCAGGAAGAAGCAGTGTGGTGGCCGCAGACAGAAGGCAGGCTACCGTTTCCCGTAACACCAACACGAAGGAAGTTGCCACTACAACTGTTAGGTCTTCCCGAGTCTGGTTGTTTTTTAAAGACTCTGCCGATAACTCCAAAAAGGCCATTTGCATCACGAGCCAGACCAGCATCAGCAGGGGTGGCAAAACGACCAGCCTGACCACCACCAGCATGATCAGGCACATGGCAGCAAAATACTCGACTTTGTGGGCCGAACACCAGGGTCCAGGAACAGTGTCTACAGGTGGCACCATTGCTTCTTCTGCTGTTGTGCATGCAAGTCAATCCCCTGTCCATAATGCATGCAAAGATGCCTCCTGCCCTGCACCTGTCATTGCACACTCTCAAGTAGCAGCATCAGGAAGCACGTCCATGTCCTTGTCCCAGCGCAGCGTTCAGTTGTTCATACTCCAGTCCTTGAAATGCAAGCGCAAATATGCAGCCAACGTCCCACAGGTCACACTACTAAATTCTCACAATTCACGACTGCTTGGCTCGAAATGTTGCCTTTTAGGCTTGTGGAGACAGAAGCATTCCGCAACCTGATGGCGGCGGCCGTCCCTCGGTACTCTGTCCCCAGCCGCCACTATTTCTCCCAGTGTGCCGTCCCCACATTACACAAGCACGTGTCCCAAAACATTAGCCGTGCCCTCAACAACGCAGTTACCGGTAAAATCCACCTAACCACAGACACGTGGACAAGTGCTTGTGGGCAGGGACGGTACATCTCGCTGATGGCACACTGGGTTAACATAGTGGAAGCCGGGACCCAGTCGGACCTTGGGACGGAACACGTCCTCCCGACGCCAAGGATTGCAGGCCCTAGGTCAATCAGGGTTGCCCCCACGGTCTACAGCTCCTGAACCTCATGCTCCTCAGCCTCCTCCTGCTCCTCAGCCTCCATCTCCGAAATGACCACATCAGTCACAAGCTGGAAGCACTGCAGCACTGTCTCGGCCAAGTGGCAACAGGCTGTGCTGAAGCTAATATGCTTAGGTGAAAAAACACACAATGCTGAAGAGTTATGGACAGCTCTGAAAGAGCAGGCAGATCTGTGGCTCAAACCGCTGAACCTACAGCCAGGCATGGTCGTGTGTGACAATGGCCGGAACCTGGTGGCGGCTCTGAGGCGAGGCAAGCTCACACACGTACCATGCCTGGCCCATGTGCTTAACCTCGTGGTTCAGTGGTTACTCAAATCCTACACGGAGCAGACGGATCTGCTTGTTAAAGTATGCCGCCTGTGTGCCCATTTTAGAAAGTCAGCTACAGCTTCCGCCGCCCTTGCAGTGTTTCAGCAGCGTTTGCAGCTTCTGGCTTACAGACTGTTGTGTGATGTCCCCACACGTTGGAACTCTACATTGCAGATGTTGGGAAGGATTTGTGAGCAGAAGAGGGCAGTTGTTGAGTACCAGCATCAAAAAGGCTATCGGTATTCAGTTCAGACTCCACACATAAGACCTCAGTAGTGGACGTGGATGTCAGACATATGTACCATCCTCCAAAACTTTGAGGACTCCACCAAGATGGTGAGCGGCAATGACGCCATAATTAGCGTCACCATCCCGCTTCTCTGTCTTCTGAAACGCTGTCTGCTCACAATCAAAGATGATGCATTGCAGGCGGAGCACGATAAGATGGAGCAATTAACCATACAGGGTGATTACACACAGCCAAGCCTCATCTCATCCCAACGTGGATTGGGTGACAATGAGGAAGAGGAGGAGGAGAAGGGACAGGAACTAGTTTCATGCACTATAGACGGTGCTATCTGCACAGCTGTCATACCGTATGTTCAGCGTGGATGGCCAGAGGACAGAGAGGAGGAGGAGGAGAGCATGGTCAGTCATCCTCTTGGTGAGGACACGGAAGTCTTGCCTGTTAGTAGTCTGGCACGCATGGCTGAGTTTATGTTATGCTGCCTTTCCCATGACCCTCACATTCTCAAAATTTTAGGTCATTACTGGTTGGTGACACTTCTAGACCCACTCTACAAGGAGAACTTTATATCTCTTATTCCTGAGGCGGACAGGTGTACAAAAATGAGGCAGTACCAGAAGGCCCTTGTTGCAGAACTATTAAAAAAATTCCCATCTGAAAACGCTGGAGGCAGAGGGCACACTTCGTTCGACAACCAAGGAGTACAGGCGAGAGAGACACAACTTCAATCCACCAGAGGCAGGGGAACACTGTCAAAGTTCTGGGAGAGTTTTCTCAGACCCTCCCATCGCACAGGCTCTGACTCACAAGGAGTGCAAAGTTTGGGAAGATGCTGAGGGAGTACCTTGCCGTACCGTACCAACGTCCTCCGTGATTCCTCTGTGCCTTATAAATATTGGGTATCCAAGCTAGATATGTGGAATGAACTGGCTCTCTATGCCTTGGATGTCCTGCCCTGCCCTGCCGCCAGCGTGTATTCCCATGCACCTTTTCACACCCAAACATGGGTATACGCTTCCTGATTTTGGCTATTTGCTCTTGTCCTCCTCCTTCTCCTCATCCTCCACCACCATATCACCAGGGTGACCGTGGTCCATGATGCAACACCCACATAATTTTTTTAAAGGGTGTTTGACTCGCCCCTGGGCCGTGGGGCATTCGGAGCCGGGCAATAGGGAGACGGTGGGGGTAGTAGTGGCGACTCGGTTCCGTGGCTCAGGGTGGTCAGACCAGTGGTAGTCCTTTAGCAGTCCTAAGTGATGTCCGACTACGCCACCCGTGGATTGCGGTTATTATGAACCGCCGCTGCAAGGCAGACCGCTGGGGCTGATGATGTATGCAGCTGAGGTAGTGTGACTCCCCACGGGAAGAGTGCAGCCCCAGGGCAGTGTAGTGGATGGTGGGGGTGATGGTGCAGAGAGTCCCAGTGCCGTTAGTGCTGGAGGAGCGAAGAGTACACAGACAACGTACTGCAGTCCAATGTCTTTTACTCACAGTTCATGTACTCCGGGTCACTTCTGTCAGCAATGACCGCCCGAGCCGTGCTGCGTCCACCAGGTGAGGGGCTCGGTAAACCCCAGGCAGTTCAGGAGCATGGCACAGGACCCCTTCAATCCTTTCTCTGGCCTGCCTCACCAGTGACCCACTTTTTTCCAGCTGCCGCGGACTTGTGCGGGTAAACGTGATTCCCGTTCCCCGCTGTCCTATATGGTGCCTTCCTAGCAGGTTTGATGAGGTGTCGCACCAATAAATGATCACGACCTCCGGTCTTTGGCTGAGGGCTGTTTCTCCTCCACCAACTTGGGATCCGGTATCCTTAATCTGCCTGACCCTTCACCCTGTATTCTCGTGGGTTCTTAGGGTCCCTTCTGCCGTCTTGTTCCTGAGCCCTTCTGTTTCTCTCTTTCTCTTTCTCTCCTGTTCCTTTCTGTTCTTGTTCCTTTCTGTTCCTGGCCTTCACCCTAGGCCTGCCTCGTGGAGCTGGGCCCAGACTGAGCCACAGCTCCCTGTCAGCCCTCTCTGGCTGAACTCCTTCTCTTACTCCACTCACTGAACTTCTCTTCTTCTCTTCTCTCTGTGCTGGCTGGGCCTCAGAGGCTAGGACCGCCTACGGAGAAGAGCCCCTTGCAGAGGCCCCCACTCCGTCACTTCTTCTCTCTGACTGAACATTGTTCTAAGATGGTGCCCACCTTTTATACCTCCCTCTAGAACATGAGCCCAGGTGACCAGCAACCAATGGGCTCCTATCTACGCTCAGGAACCAACCCCTATCTGCTCCTACATCACTGGGTATTCCTACCCCCTCCCTACTCCAGCCAGGGACATGGTCTGTTGTGCCTGCATTTCTGTCTAATGGGAGCACCGTTGAGCTGTCCCTCGGAAATGGGGTGAGTGTGCTAACTGAACCCTGGTCCATACTCCATCCTTACCCGGGAGTGGAATATCACACCTCTGGCAGAGGTGCAATACCCCTGTAGCGGCCGAGCCCTCGGGGTGCTACATTTTTATGATGCCCGTAAAAAAAAATTTTTTATACAGTATGTTCATGTATACCCCCCAGGAGTAAATGTTTGTCAGCCCATACACTTAGTGCATGGCATTACAAGTATAGGAGGCCCGCTCCTTTCTAATGGTAACATTTTTTTATGATGCGCTCCTCCACGTCTCTTCCAAGGGCCATTGAAGTGCCTCCAAATTTTTGGCAGCCCTTGCAGTCACTGCATAGTCCAACACTATGGGAGACTCTCTCCTTTCTAATGGGAATTTGTCATTACTGTGGCCTGGTCTATGTGTCTTTAAATTCTTAGTGGGTTTTTTCCTAAACTTGGTCAGCCGTTGGACTCACTGCATACCCTATAACTGTATAGCAGACCCTCTCCTTTCTAATGGGAACATGTCGTACCTTGTTACTGTGGCCCTGCTCTGTGTGTCCTTAAATTCTTAGTGGGGTTTTTCCTAAAATCTGTCAGCCGTTGGACTCACTGCATACCCTATAACAGTATAGCCGACCCTATCATTTCTAATGGGAATTTGTAGTTACTGTGGCCCTGCTCTTTATGTCTTTAAATTCTTAGTGGGTTTTTTCCTAAAATTGGTCAGCTGTTGGACTCACTGCATACCCTATAACTGTATAGCAGACCCTGTCCTTTCAAATGGGAGCATGTCGTACCTTGTTACTGTGGCCCTGCTCTTTGTGTCTTTAAATTGTTAGTGTTTTTTTTCAAAAATTTTGGCCACCCTTGCAGTCACAGCATGGGCATAAACACTATAGAAGACCCGCTCCTTTATAATGGGAACATTTTTTTTACTGAGACCCTCCTCTATGTCTCTTCAAAGGGGTATTAGGTTGCGTCCAAATTTTTGACAACCCTTGCAGTCACTGGATGCGCAATAACAGTATAGGAGACCCACTTGTTAATAATGGGAACAACAAAGCATAGCCCTCTGATGGCTCTCTAACAATAGCTAGGGCCGACTGCTGGCCTTTTAAGAAAAGTAAGGGCCGTCTGATGTCCCTATAAAAATAGGCTTTATGACTTTCAGAGTCCCTCCATAATAAATAAAACAGGATATGTCTGATGACACCACATTGCCAGATGAGGTTGTAAAATTTAAAATGACATTTCCCGGTGAATGCATTTGTCATAAAAAATAACATAAAAAAACATAACAATAGGATCTTTGTTTAGTATAAAAAACAGCATCACCAATTTAACCTCAATGTAATCACATTGTTCAGCTCATGCACCTCCTCCTCCATCTCCGAAATGACCACATCAGTCACAAGCTGACAGCACTGCAGCACTGCCTTGGCCAAACAGCAACAGGCTGTGCTGAAGATATCATGCTTAATGCTTAATTGACAAACCGCCCAGCGCTGCATAGTTGTTGAAAGCTGTAACACAGCAGCTTGATCTGTGGCTCTCACCGCTGAACATACAGCCAGGCATGGTCGTGTGTTACAATGGGCGGAACCTGGTGACGGAGAAATGACAACCGGGGTAGATAAGGTTTCCGTCTATGCCAGTCCTTTCACAGAGCTAAAGAATATGGCTGTGGTGAAATTCAACTCCCACTGAGAAGCTGTTTCAGATTGAAAAACATTGTGCCCACCAGAGGATTTGTTTCTGAGAGCTAACCTTTCTCACCCGCTCAAGAGCCCCATAGCACCTGCAAAGTTAGCGCTATCATGAACTCTCCTGAGGTAGAAGCCAAGGCACACCAGAGAATTCTCTGGTGGGACTGTCCAACCCTGCCGAGAAGCAGTCCTGGCTAAGAAAAGTGTGTGGGAAGATTCCAGGACACTATTTTTACTGAGGAGGAAACACATGCAAACATGGGGAGAACATACAAATTTCTTGCAGATGTTGTCCTTGCTGGGATTTGAACCCAGGATCCCAGTGCTGCAAGACTTCAGTGCTAACCACTGATCCAATGTGCTGCCGTTCACCCTCTAATATCTAACAGGCTGGAGAAACTTGAACCTACTGCCACTCTATCATCAGCTCCTTTGTGAGAAAATGTATTTGGGCAGCCACTCAGTCTACCAAATAAAATTCCAGAGAAGGAAATTGAGGATGGCTTCGCTACTGGTACTGGGGGCAGTGCTAATACCATGGTGTTGTACCATAGTTTGCTGGAAATATTCCAGGCTGGTAGGAGGCAAGAAAATTCCCACAGAAAAGTACCAGCAGTAATGTTCAGGCCACATTTCAAGTGCAAGCAGCTTTAGAGGACTTCCTGGGAGAAATGACACGCAGGGTAGATACGGTTTCCCTCTATGCCAGTCCTTTCACTGAGCTAAATACAACTCTTATCAAAAAAAGTTGTGGACTGGCTCCGTACCGTCCCTGGCCACATTCACCAGTCCACGTGTTTGTGGTTAGGCAGTCCTTCTTAGTAAGTGCACTGGGTAGGGCATGGATAATGTTGTGGGACCCGTGCTTGTGGAAGGCGAAGGCGATGCCGGGAAACATACTGGCAGCTGGGGACCCAGTATGGACACCCGGCTGCAGCCTGCATGAGGTTGTGAAAAGCTTCCACCTCCACAAGCTTAAAAGGCCATATTTCAAGTGCAAAGAGCTACCCAGAAATCTGTCAGTTTAGTGTTGCGGCCTGTGGGTGGGTGGGTGGCTGGCTGCATACTTGCAATTGCATTCCAAGTAACAGAAAACTAAGCAGATGATGGCCTCTATCTTCATCATGGCCTCACCTCGGCACTATGAACTCTCCTGAAGGAGAAGCCAGGGCCCGCCGGAGGAGTCTCCGGTTCTCTGGTGGGACCGTCCAACCCTGCCGAAAAGCAGCCCTGGCTAAGAAAAGTGTGGGGGAAGGTTCCTGGACACTCTATGGCTGCTTTTTTAATGCGGATCGGCCATGCTTATGCATGTTATTTCTCAAAACGCATTACGGATCAGGCCATTTTCCAACTCTGTATTAAAGAATTTAAATGCGCAAAGAAAGATGTGTGTGTGTCAAAGCACCATTGACAAGTGCGAGTTGATGTTGGATGGGCTGCCATTGCTTCTGCAACAAGCTCAATTACAGGATTTTCTGGGAGAAATGACACGCAGGGTAGATACGGTTTCCCTCTATGCCAGTCCTTTCACCGAGCTAAATACAACTCTCAGCAAAAAAAGTTGTGGACTGGCTCCGTACCGTCCCTGGCCACATTCACCTGTCCACATGTTTGTGGTTAGGCGGTCCTTCCCAGTAAGTGCACTGGGGAGGGCACGGGTAATGTTATGGGACCCGTGCTTGTGGAAGGCGGAGGCGATACCGGGAAATATAGTGGCGGCTGGGGACCGAGTATGGACACCCGGCCGCCGCCGGCATGAGGTTATGAAAAGCTTCCGCCTCCACGAGCCTAAAAGGCCACATTTCAAGTGCAAGCAGCTGTCAAAAATTTGGCAGTATAGTATTGCAGCCTGTGGGTGGGTGGCTGCCGGCATTCTTGTGCTTGCATTCCAAGGAATGGGGTAGGGACAACTGAACACTGCAGTGGGACAAGGACGTGGACGGTGATTGTTGCAAGTCTGCAACGACAGGTGCATGGCGGGAGGCATCTTCGCATGTGCCAAGGATCACTTATGATGGGCACACATTTAGGCAGTGACCTGGGAGTCAGAGATGTTTCCAGAGGTCTTCCCCTTGCTGTTCCCATGTCTTTTCAGCATTGTATGCATGTGTCTGATGATGTGTCACACACCACATGGCCAGATAAGGTTGTAAAATGTTAAAACGACATTTCCTGGTGAATGCATTTGTCTAGGTTGAAAGCAATGCAAAAGTGCAAAAACGTGTCAAAAATGCTACGTGTGAACATAGCCCAAGGTGTGTAGGAGTATTTTTGTTTTTGTTTATTCATTTTGCCTTATATACAAGTCATCACCCTGGAAAGGATGTTCCTTACGCCGTAAAAGTGGCGTAATACTCTGACGACGTTGTTGACAGCAGTGATCTGGGAGTCAGAGATGCTTCCAGGGGTCTTCCCCATGCTGTTCCCATGTTATTTGAGCACAGTTCCCATCGATTTGGGCAATTTTTAGGCCCTCTGCAGACCGCCGTGGGGAGCCACCTGAAAAATGCTCAAGTTTCCCCTAGACTTATATTGGGCTCATTGCTCGGGTTGAGCACCCGAGTATTTCAATTTGCTCGACACGAGCAACGAGTACTCGAGCATTTTAGTGCTCGCTCATCACTAATAACAACCAAAAACATCCAAATAATCCTGATCAAAAAGTTCACGTACCCTGGTGATTTTGGCCTGATAACATGCACAGAATTTGACACAAATGGGTTTGAATGGCTACTAAAGGTAACATCCTCACCTATGATCTGTTTGCTTGTAATCAGTGTGTGTGCATAAAGCTGAGTGAGTTTCTGGGATCTAGCCACTGACGTTTCTGGATTTTGAGATGGAGAAAGCAAAAGAATTATCAACGGATCTACGGGAAAAGGTAGTTGAACTGTATAACACAGGAAAGGGAGGCAAAAAGAGTATAACACAGGAAAGGGATACAAAAAGATATCCCAGGAATTGATAATGCCAGTCTGCAGTGTTCAAACTGTGATTAACAAATGGAAAATCAGATGCTCTGTAAAAACCAAACCACAGTCAGGTAGACCAACAAAAATTTCAGCCACAACTGCCAAGAAAATTGTTCGGGATGCAAAGAAAAACCAACAAATAACATCAGCTGAGAACACACTTAGGGGTGTACTCACTTTTGTTGCCAGCGGTTTAGACATTAATGGCTGTGTGTTGAGTTATTTTGCAGGCACACCAAATTTACAGTTAAACAAGCTGTACACTGACTACTGTACATTGTATCAAAGTGTCGCATCTTCAGTGTTGTCCCATCAAAAATATATATATGTATTCCGGCCCATTTTTGGAGTTTTGTGTGAAATTATGTCCAATTTGCCTTTTTTTTCTCAGTTTTTTTGTGTTGTTCCAATAAACACAAAGGAAATAAACATGCGTGTAATAAAACATGTGTAATTTTCTGAAACAATTTCAAGGGTGCCAGCACTTTCCGCCATGACTGTATATGCAGGTAGAGTCCTTAACCCCTTTACAACCCAAAGTGGTTTGCACGTTAATGAGAAGGCCAATTTTTACAATTCTGACCACTGTCACTTTATGAGGTAATTACTCTGGAACGCTTCAACGGATCCCCCTGGTTCTGAGAATATTTTTTCATGACATATTGTACTTTATGATTGTGGTAAAATTTCTTCGATATCACTTGTGTTTATTTGTGAAAAAAACAGATATTTGGCGAAAATTTTTAAAATTTTGCAATTTTCAAAATTTGAATTTTTATGCCCCTAAATCGGAGAGATATGTCACACAAAAAAAGTTAATAAATAACATTTCCCATATGTCTACTTTACATCAGCACAATTTTGGAACCCAAATTTATTTTTATTAGGGAGCTATAAGGGTTAAAATTGACCAGCGATTTCTCATTTTTCCAACAAAATTTACAAAACCATTTTATTAGGGACCGCATCACATTTGAAGTCACTTTGAGGGGTCTTTATGACTGAAAATACCCAAAAGTGACACCATTCTTAAAACTGCACCCCTCAGTGAATCGGGTCATCATGGCAACATCCGGGAAGCCGCGGCACACATTGCTGGACGCCGGCAGGAGAGGTGACTATCCCGATCACCTCCCCTTGCCCCCGCAATGCTGCGAACGACTTCGATCGCAGCATTGAGGGGGTTAATGTGCGGGACCTCTCCCAGCACATAGCACCGGGTGTCAGCTGTGACAATCAGTTGACACCCGGCGGTGATCACGCCCGCACAGCCTGTGTGCGGGCGCGATCGCAAAGATGTACTAATACGTATCAGGCTCTTAAGTCCCAGGGCGCAGATACGTATCAGTACGTCTTGGGCTTTAAAGAAGTTAAAATTATGTGAAAATGGGGAAAGTCACAAAACTTTGCAACTTTTCAAGAGCTTTATGCCAGTTTTCTGGCAAAAACACTGGTGAATCGGGTTCATAATCTCTAATCCTTTCAGCTCCCTTTAATTAGACTACTTTCAACAAACTAATTATAAGTATTGGGTCTGTTTTTTTTTTTAATGCTTTTAAAATAATTGTAAATATTTTCAATCCCCTTTTGTTATAAGGATTTCCCAAAAATTAGCTAATCATAGGTTGTCCTGCATTCGTGACAGTGATTGACTGCGCGGTCACTTGGAAGTTTACATTGGCATCACTACAGGGCCGGTAAAGAAGGACTGTCAGGGACCCCCAGAGTGTGGTAAAATGCACCAACTAATTCATAATTCATTTAATTCTCACACAATATACTAAGTTAGTGTAAGTCTACAAAAAAGCAACAAAACTTGGTGCTAAAAAAATTGAGCATAACTTTTTGAAAAATGAACCAGGTTATGCCAAATATTACATATTTTGTGACTTTGTGATCAGTTATCAACACAAATATTTTACTCAAATTACCAGATCGATGGATAAGAATTGGGACTTTTCCCTAAATCTCTCCAAAACATCACCGCTTATAGAAGACCACCCTCATATCCAGATCAGGTTTTCTGTGAGAGATGCCCAGATTCACAATATAGTATGCCTACTGGCCATCTATGAGAAGTCCACCCCAATGGAAGTCCAGTTATTAAAGGAGATTTTACTGTTTATATAAGGGGCAGACAATGACAGTGAAGGGCCCTTAATCAGGACTTCTGATCTGGGCCCCCCACCCTCCATCAGGCACCACCTACATATACATTTCCATGTATATTTATATTAGGCACACATATAAAATTTGCACATGCTAATACTCTATACACATTTTAACGTATGCATATACATAGTGCACACAAACATAAAATACGGACATACACATAAGATGCACATACACAGTATAGAGTCCCGGTAGTCCTCATAGTTTTAAGCATGGACCCTGGCAAATTGTAGACGGACTTTTATTGTTCATGGGCTTTAAGGGAGAGAGGCTTCCTTTGTGGAGGACACTCATGAATGCCATTCATTTGCAGTGTGCACCGTGTCGTGTCATGGAAAACACTCACCGTAGTTTGACTTTCTACTTCTTCAGCTAATAGCAATGAATTTGCCTGTCGATTTTCTTCTCATCAGAAGATGCTTTTGTTTAGATGTTAACTTCCATCTGACTGATAAGAAAAGCTTTGCTGATCTTCTTGTAGACTTCACATTTTTTGTAAAGAAATTATTTTCTTTCTCAGAAATGTCTTGTGACATTTCTCTTCTATGTGGTGCCACTTACCCTTCTCATCAGAGGACGCTTTTGTTTAGGTGTTAACTTCCATAGTCGGCCTGGACGTCTCTGTAAGATGGTTGCAGTTCCATCTTTGTTATAGTTTTGCATCACTTTTGCTACAGTATTCTGACTGATAAGTAAAGTTTTGCTGATCTTCTTGTAGACTTCACATTTATTGCAAAGAAATTATTTTCTTTCTCAGGTTTTGTGACATTTCCCTTCTATGTGGTGCCATTGCTGATAGCATGAAATGGGAAGGAGTTTTCTTTATTAAGTAACTTCCTTTTACAGACACCTGTCTGCTGGACATCTGTTTAATGAATAATTACACTTACCTGGGGTTCAGTTCTTGTTAATTAGAATTTTGTTGTCTAAACTTAGCTTTTCTCTTAAGACTGTTACTGGGATGTTCTCATTTTTGAAACATGATCTTGAATGAGTTTGTTAAGAAAATTACTTTTTTGGGGTCTGCAAAATACCAAATCTTGTTTGCATTCAATGACTCAAATTTGCGAGAGTATTTTGTAGTATGGTATCCCATATAAAATGATGATTCTGAAAGGAAACTACAGGTTTGCTGACAAATCTATTTGGGTGTACTGATTTATGCTAAACACTGTATATATATATATATATATATATATATATATATATATATATATATATATATAAACCTTATAAGTTTGGTATCACAGTAATCGTACTACTGACTCTGAATCATTTTGTCAGTTTGTTTTTACAACACAATACACACTGTAAAATGAATGAACCCAAACCTGGCATTTTTTCTCATTTTTCAACACATTATATGATAAAATGAATGGTGTTGTTCAAAACTACAACACTAAGCGTCAGCACACTGTGATTTGCAGATCTGTAAGATGCGTTCTTTGTGCTGTGAAAATACACAGCTGTGATATCTCACCAAATATTCATAGTGGGAACTTAAAATTATGTTTTTCTGCCATGATTAAGGATGGTTTGGATGTATGAAACATGTTGACCTTTTATTTCTATCTTTGTGGAATTAAGGCTGCATGAATCAGTCACCAACCATTATCTGTATATGTACAAATATTAAGTGCTACTGAGTGCTGTAGGAAAAACTTAGAATAGTGAGGTGATTTGATAGTCCTGCCACAAATAATCTGTTTCTACTGCACACTTAAAATCTCTGATAGTGGGAATGAACATGATTGCCTGCAGTAGTGCACTCCTGAGAGCTGGTGCAGCAGAGAAAATGTCTTGGACATGAGAGTGGGAGGTCCTGATGATGGAGGATGTTAATCTTAGCTCATTGGAGTGTAGATATGGTAGAGATGCAGGACTGTGCAGCAGTGTGGAGAGGTTTGTGGATGAGTGTAATGACTGGTACAGGGTGGAGACACCAGTGTAACTGCTGGACAGAAATATGAGACTGACTGCTGCATTAAGGATAATGAGAAATACATTTAGTGACAAGAAGAGCAATTAGTGAGTTACAAGTATTTGTGAATTCAAGACAAAAAGGAATCAGAGCAACAGTAACAGATTTTACTTTTTTTAATTAATAATGGGATGAATAAAATCGTGAACATTATCAAAAGACTAAATCAAAGTCAGGAAGATAGCCGAGGTCAGATACCAGGTGATCAGTAAATGACAAGTCAGACGAGCAGTATGAATACCGCGGAGCCCGATGACAGAGGCGTTACTGAAACTTGTCCAGGTTGACCAGTCAGAAGGCCACAGGTAGATGGTGAAGGTCCTTCTATACAGCTCCAGCAGTGATGATGGATCTGCTGGACTTCAGGGCGCTGGATGCTTAGGTGTCCCGTTTTTTAGATGGTTTTAGGGCAACAGTGACAGCATGCAAATGCGCGAGCAGCCCTGGATAATCCACGCCGGCAGGATGATAAGATCCGGCGGAAGATGGAACCTATGACAAGAGAAATAAATATAATGTAAGTGATGGGACTCCATATTACATGATAATGCTGTGCAGTCACTGTGGCCGGACGGCAGAGGAATATTATCATACAGAGGTCAGGGGTCATTGTCAGCAATCATACATGTGACAATCCCATCACTGACAGATGACATCTACTCCACATGAATTATTCTCACTGACATCACACAACATGGAGTTGATTCTCACACTTACCTCGTCTCTTTTTCCCATTTTTTCCATTTTCTGAGTTTTGTTGCTCCATACTCAGATTTATTGCCGATTTTCTTTCTTCTTGAGATGGAAATTCTGATGAAAAATTAAAAAAAAAAATCAGTAACAATATATTCTTATAGGATCTGCTTTGTCATAATATGGATAACATAAGAGACCTATAGTATTGTATAAAACCATGTGGGAATATTTGAGCCTTGAAGTCAACATTCACATTGTTGGTGCTGTAGACATGTACATACCTGGCAATGGGGACGAGGGTGGCAAGATGGTAACAGCATCGTCTGTATTACATACAGGAACAGATACTTTCTGCCTGTTTGAAGAAGAAAAACATGTAAATCTCAAGTAAACTCCGTATAAAAGGGGTTGTCTCACTAGAAGAACACCGACTATAAGGCCTAGTAGGACATATGACTGTCATAGTGGGGAAGGTCTTCTGCTCAAGACTACCTTTTATAGAGAGCTGAGAGGAAAACAACTACCAAGAATGGCCGGCATTTCATACTACATCTCTCCTACAGTGAGGGCAGCACTAAAAGTGCATGACCGGCCACAATTATGGGCTGTTATCTCCAACAATTCCGAAAGCTGAAAGCACAATGACCCATAACCATGGGGCGGTGGATGCTGCATTTGATATTATGGTATTTATGTCCTATATTTGGTGTTGTGCACATATATCAGCCTGGAGCTCCCAGTAATGACCCCATAATCTACTCACATTTCTGAGATGTTTGTGTTGGATTCTGGTGTACACTCTGGAGGGGCCTTGGGATCCTCGTTGTTCACCATCCCGTTAGTGGTGGTAGAGTGCTAAATGTGGATAACAATAAGTTATTAAATATACATACTTTTTAATTTTATAGATCCTTTTTTTGTACATATTTTGGATTTATCGATCACATACTTACTTTAGAAAGCCTCTCAGAAGATGATGATGCAAATATTCGGAAGATAAAGTTCTCATCGTCCTCACTTGTGCCCTCCTTATCCTCTGAGACCAGATGGTTGTTTTCATCAGAGTGATCTACAAGACATAGGTAAGGAAGGATTGTTAGAGGGTGTCAGTATAACACAGTCGCTATATCTCACTAGGTTAATAGATGATGCAACGTAATATACAGAATAGATGAAAAAAAAACTCCTGTACAAAATTAGGGAAATAGGGATACAGTACGAACCCATGGTCAACATAGCTGAGATCCATGAAACATGGATAACATACCGTATATTCCGGCGTATAAGATGACCTGGTGTATAAGACGACCCCCCTACTTTCCTGTTAAAATATAGAGTTTAGGATATATTCACCGTATAAGACTACCCCTTTTCCAACGCATACCAAACACCGGTAAAAATTTAAAAAAAACAGATTTGAATTTAACATGGTCCTTTTTTAATTTAAATTCTTATGACATGCAGGTATATAGCAGGAAAACTGTCACTCATAAACATATTAAAATAGGGGGGACCCCACGTCATTTTTTGGGGGGGTCCCCCATTCTAATAGCTAGTAAAGGCTAGGTATTCAGCTGGGGGCTGATATTAGTAGCCTGGGAAGCTCCGTGGGTATTACCCCCTTCCCAGGCTTCAAACATCTGCCCCAGCCGTCTGCTTAACCTCCGCTAGAGACTATAATGATGGTGGATCCCACGCCAATTTTCTTTTTAAAAAATCCTTTATTTTAACACTAAATGACAATTGAGGGGTTAATAAAGATGCAGTCCCTAAATTATTAATTTTGTAATTAATTTTTTCCAAAAATGTTGACGTGGGGCTTCGCCATATTTTTGTGTCCAGCCAGGTACAGCAGGCAGGAACGGGCTGCCCCCAACCACCAGCTGCCTATTTGTACCTGGCCGGACACAACAATATAGGGAAGCCCTTTTTTTTTTTAATTATTTCATGAAATAATTAAAAAAAAAAATACGTGGAGCTTCGCCCTATATTTGTGTCCAGCCAGGTACAACTAGGCAGCTGGGGGCTGGAATCTGCAGCGCAGGGAGGCCCAAGCTTTCTGGGCCCCTCCCGCTGCAAATTGCAGTCCGCAGCCACCCCGGAAAATGGCGCGTTCATAGAAGCGCCATCTTCTGGCGCTGTACCCAACTCATCCAGGGCCCTGGTGCGGTGGCTCACTGGGTAATAAAGGGGTTAGGGCCAGCTTGGCATTATCAGCTGGCCCTAAGCCCGAAATTCATGGGGTCACGCCAATATTAGACATGACCACCATGAATTTCTAGTAAAGTAATTAAAAAAAACACAACACCCAGAATAAAGTCCTTTAATTGAAATAAAGACACAATTTTTTAATGTTCTAAATTAAACCATACTTACAGTCACGCCCATTCCAGCTGAAGCCAACGATCTCCTGCAATAAAAGTAAAATAATAAAGCAACCTCATCCTTACCTTTCCATGGTTCCCAGGACCGGTCCAGCTCTGCTACATTCACATGACAGGCTGCACCGCAGCAGAACGCTGCCGTTCAGCTTGCCATGCGGCAGACACTGAGAAGCGCAGGCATGCTTGTGCTCCTCAGTGTCTGACTGTGACGGCATCCAGATGAGCCGAGGTCATGTCCAATGAACTCGGCTGACCTCATGCACGTCACTGACAGCGTGGGAGAATTCTCCTGCTCCCCGCATGCGCAGTAGAAGTTTCCCACGCTGTCAGTGACGGACATCCAGGAGGTGAGCTGAGTTCATTGTCGGCTCATCTGGATGCCGTCACAGCGAGACACTGAGGAGCGCAAGCATGCCTGCGATTCTCAGTGTCTGCGGGATGACAGGCTGGATGGTAGCGTTCTGCTGCGGTCCAGCCTGTCATCTCGATGTAGCAGAGCTGGAGCGGTCCTGGGAACCATGGAAAGGTAAGGATGAGGTTGGTTTATTATTTTTCTTTTATTGCAGGAGATCGTTGGCTTCAGCTGGAATGGGCGTGATGGTAAGTATGGTTTAATTTAGAACAATAAAGGATTGTGTGTTTATTTCAATTAAAGGACTTTATTCTGGGTGTTTGTGTTTTTTTTTAACTTTGACTATGGGGTTAGTAATGGGGGTGTCTTATAGACGCCTCTCCATTACTAACCTGGGCTTGATGTCAGCTGGCATTATAAGCTGACATCAACCCCAGCCCTATTACCCCCTGCCACCGCACCAGGGCAGCGTGGAAGAGCGAGGCTAAGTGCCAGAATTGGCGCATCCTATGAATGCGCCATTTCTGGGGCGGCTGACGGCTGGTGTTTCTAGCCTGGGAGGGGGCCAATATTCATGGCTCCCTTCCTGGGCTATTAATATCTGCCCCCAGCTGTCTGCCTAACCTTTGCTAGCTATTAAAATAGGGGGGACCCCACGTCATTTTTTTGGGATCCCCCATTTTAATAGCTAGTAAAGGCTAGGTATTCAGCTGGGGGCTGATATTAGTAGCCTGGGAAGCTCCGTGGGTATTACCCCCTTCCCAGGCTTCAAACATCTGCCCCAGCCGTCTGCTTAACCTCCGCTAGAGACTAAAATTACGGGGAACCCCACGCCAATTTTTTTTTTAATAAATCCGTTATTTTAACACTAGATGACAAGTACAGTAACCAGCACTGTCACTGTACTTCATATATATGTGACTGACATGTTTCTATCTATCTAATCTATGTGTGATGCTCTATCTTTCTGTTATAAATTGTCGGGTACAGATGCTGAATTGCCGGCCGGCTTTCTTAAAGAGACGGTGCATGAAAACACTATTATTTTTTTTAATAAATCCTTTACACTAAATGACAAGTACAGTAAGCAACACTGTCACTGTACTTCATATATATGTGACTGACATGTTTATATATATCTAATCTATGTGTGATGCTCTATTCTTTCTATTCTAAATTGTCGGGTGCCGGCTTATGCCGCTGCTGAATTGCCGGCTTTTCATATATTGTCACAGAAGCGATGCGAACTTCCCAGCTCCGGACACAGCGCAGCGCTTCTGTGACAAGTGAAAGCTGTCGGCACAGAAGCCCTGCGCTGTGTCCGGAGCTGGGAATACGCAGCGATGTGTCAGTTTCAGCACAGAAGCGCTGACTGTCTGGACCTACCGCCGCCGTATTTTAACTCCCTCCACCTTATATTAACTCCGACATGGCAGGGATACGGCCACGGCAGCTTATTAACACCCCCAGAGTATCCCCGCATGTCAATTTCTGAAAGTTCAAAAGCATTACCGGCGTATAAGACGACCCCAGACTAGACAGAAGATTTTTCAGTCTTCAAAAGTCGTCTTATACGCCGGAATATACGGTAGTAGACCAGAAAAATCATGTGGAAATATTTGAGCCTTGAAGTCAACATTTACATTGTTGGTGCTGTAGACATGTACATACCTGGCAATGGGGACGAGGGTGGCAAAATGGTAACAGCATAGTCTGTATTACAAACAGGAACAGATTCTTTCTGCCTGTTTGAAGAAGAAAAACATGTAAATCGTAAGTAAACACAGTATAAAATGGGTTGTCTCACTATAAGAACACTGACTATAAGGCCTAATAGGACATATGACTGTCATAGTGGGGAAGGTTTTATGCTCAAAACTACCTTCCAAGGATCAGAACACAACTACCAAGAATGCCTGGCAAATAATACTACAGCTCTCCTACAGAGTAGGCAGTGCTAAAAATGCATGACCTGCCACAATTATGGGCTGTTATCTTCTGCATTTTCTGAAGCCAAAAGTACAATGACCGTTAACCATGAAGCGGTGAATGCTGCATTTGATATTCTGATATTTATGTCCTATATTTGGTGTTGTGTACATAGATCAGCCTGGAACTCCCAGTAATGAAGTAATGACCCTTTATAATCTACTCACATTTCTGAGATGTTTGTGTTGGTTTCTGGTGTATACTCTGGAGGGGCATTGGGATCCTCATTGTTCACCATCCTGGTAGCGATGATACAGAGCTAAATACGGATAAAAATAAGATATAAAATATTTTTTTTATGTGCTTTTAGAGTTTTTTACATTTTTTTTTACATATTTTGGATTTATTAATCACATACTTACTTTACAAAGCTTTTCAGAAGATGACGTAAAATTTTGGAAGTCAAGGCTCTCATTGTTCTCACTTGTGCCTTCCTCATCCTTTGAGACCAGATGTTTGTTTGTATCAGAATGATCTACAAAAAATAGGTAATGAAGTATTATGAGAGGTTGTCAGTATAACACAGTCACTATTTATCACTAATATTAATGGGAACAGATGATCACATATTAGGGAAGATGAGACAAACAGTCGCTTAGTCTAGATGACGTCTCCTTCTACTTACTGATAAATAAGCTGGTGTCTGCATCTGAAACAAGCTGAGGAACATACTCCAGCTCCTGGCTCAGAATGTTGTCAAAGTCCAAGTCACTCAGGAATGGATGAACCTTGATCTCAAATGCTCCTCCTAGAAAAAGAAAAACAAAAGTGATGCGGACATAGTCAGGGATGGCTCCATATCTGAACAGTTTATCGTAATCTGAACTAATGACAAAACTGAGCCGACATGAAGGAAATAAACTGAAAGTCTTAGTGTGGAGAACTAGAAATACAGTAGATGAGCTGATAGAGAAATGCTGATCTTCATGGACATGAGCGATATGTCCTTGGTCTAATAAGGGAATATTAATACTAGTATATCTGTTACCTGTCCCAAGTCTACGCACAGGATTTCTTCTGAGCAGCTCAGTGATGAGATTCTGAGCATCCAGGGGTGGAGCGCGATCACAATTCCAAATTAGTTCTCCTGTTACATAGAAAATTACAGAAAATAAAACCTCTTTACTGGACTGTAACATAAAGCAAAGGAAATAACTAAACAAATGTAACCAATCAACGCAATGATCGGTTTATTCTACTCACCAATGACAACCCTTTTATAAAGCTCAGTGAGGGAATCAGCATCAAATGGTACACATCCCAGCAGGAATTTATACAGGATGATCCCCAATGACCACCAGTCAACAGGTCTTCCATAGCCTTCTTTCAGGATGATCTCTGGGGCTATGTAACATGGGGTGCCACAGAACTGGAAACCAACAGAAGATAGAGATGAGAATTGATGAAACAATTATTATGACAAGTTATCATCGTTAAAACACAATGCAGAAGATAAAATATTAGTGGAAAAGTTCTCTAGAAATGAAGAACGTAGAGAAGAGACAATAGTGTGATGAGATTTGCAAATAACAAGCTAAGTTCTTGTAGGTGATGCTGACCTCACGGTCCTGGAACTCTCTGGAGATGTCCACTGCTAATTCCTTGTAGGTGTTGGTTTTTGGTATCATTAGACCAAGTTTTGAAATCCCAAAATCGGTAACTTTAATATGTCCAGTAGATGTAATCAGGAGGCTGCAAAAGAGAAGATGGTTTTAGCCTCACAGACTGAATGATAATAAATGACAACTTTCCCCACTTTATTATACTACGGGGGCACTTACTTTTCCGGCTTCAGGTCTCTGTGCACCACACCGTAACTATGCAGGTATTCCACGGCAAGTACCGCCTCTGCAAAGTACAAGCGGGCCATGGGGACAGAGAAAGGACCCCTGGTGCTTAGAAGGGTCCCACAGTCTCCACCTATAGAAGAAAGGAAATATGACCGGTGAGGGGTTTACACAGAAGATAACCATGATATACCACGAGCAGATAACCATGATGTATAATGAGCAGTGAGCGGAAACATCCTGGGGAGATCACACAGATAGTGGCGCACATAGAAATCACAAGACCCCATATCAAAAGTTGTAATTGCCCCCCACCCTAAAAAATAAAAAAGAAATATATTTATATCCCTGTTGAAGCAGCTTCGTGTTCTCACCAGCAATACAACTTTTATGGCCATTTTAGAGTATGATGCTCCCAAAAATGCCCACACCCACACTCAATGAGTATGGTATCCCCACAGTGAATCCTCCTAAGGAGGCCACCACTTAGAAGGAGGCCAGCCACAACCCCCTACTCGGTGTGATGGCACCCACAGCAACCCTCCCACTCAGGATAATGGTTCCCACAGTCCCTCACACGATATAATGGTCCGCATAACTCCCCACTCAGTATGATGTCCCCACACAGAATGGGGGCCTCCATATAGAGTGAGGACCCCCACAGCACCCCACTTAATATGATGACCTCCACTCAGCATTCACAGTCCCCCCCATATTTAGTCATATGGCCCCCTTTCAGTATTTTGGCCCCTACTAGCCACCTACTCAGTATTTTTGCCCCCACCAGCCCCACCTCCTTGAAGAAGCAAATACCGCTGAAATTGTGATGACAGGTGGAGGGATGCTGCCCACTGCCGAGCGTCGACAGACCCCCTCCGACTGATGAGCCCCATAGCGCCCCTGCACCAAGATCAATGAATTTACGAGCATCTTGGTAATAGATAACCTATAGTAAATGCTCTGTGGGGATGTAACCAACAATGTCCTAATGATATGAGCAGTGATAAGATGAAAGCAGACATGGGCTGAATATAATACAATAGATGTGTCTTACCTCCTACATACTCCATGACCATACACAGGTGAGATCTAGTTGGAAAGGAGCAGAGCATGGAGACCACAAAGGGACAATCAGCAAATGTTAAGATGTCCCTCTCCAGAAAGGCCCATTCCAATCTCTGTGCAGTATTTAGGTTCCGCTTAGCCATTTTCTTCATAGCAAAGGTCTGGTGTGAGTCTTTATGATGCACTAAGTAGACGGCCCTGGAGAGAAGGAGAATCCATCGGTTATAATAAATCCTTATTAATAATCCATCTATAGAAATCATTATATGTTTAATACTGGTATCCAAGGGGTAACATTTCTCCTTGCGGAGAGTGACATGTTAAGCTTGTCAAGGTGAGGAGACTTTTAAGCCTCAATGATCCTCTGGGAAATATGCAAATTGTCTCTTCAGAGAGGAAGAGAACTAGAACTCTAGTGCCCCTTATAGGAAGTAGTAATCCTAAAAGACAATATCGACCCTTTAACGAGCCTTATCACATGACATGGAATAATAGCCATAACCAAAATCTCAATTTTCGGACACTATGTTTTGGGGTACAAGCACTCATCAGTGCAAAGTGTGAGATATGGTTTGGCTGGGTGAGAGGCATCTGACTGGGATCCAAGCGGTAACGTTTCTCCTTGCGGAAAAAGCCATGTTAAGCATGTCAAGGTGAGGAGACTTTTAAGCTGCAATGCTCTTCTGGGAAATATGCAAATTGTCTCTTTTCAGAGAGGAAGAGAACTAGCACCCTAGTGCCACCTATAGGAAGTAGCAATCCTATTTCCCAGAGGAGCATTGCGGCTTAAAAGTCTCCTCATGTCCGCAAGGAGAAACATCAACCCCTTGGATACCGGTCAGACACCTCTCACCCAGTCAAACCATATCTCACACTTTGCACTGAAGAGGGGCAGTACCCCAGAACACAGTTCCTGCAAATTGAGATTTTGGTTTTGGCTATTATCCTAAGTCATGCGACAAGGCTTGTTAAAGGGTCGATATTGACTTTTAGGATTGCTACTTCCTATAGGTGGAGTTCTAGTTTGCTTCCTCTCTGAAGAGACAATTTGCATATGTTTAATACTAGAAGTCTGGCCGCCACTATAAATCCACATCTAGAAATGCATAAAATAGCACTACATAGATCACCTATGGGAGGTCTCCACAATGCCACTTCTGCCGGAGCCATCACCCAGGTCACATTATAGATACGAGAATCTATCGAAATTCTCTTTGGGCAGATTCGCTATAACTGACCAAATACAATTTAGTGCAAATAAAATTGGTCCAAAATGAATGTGCTCCAGGGCTCTCTTCTGCTGCTGAGGCCAGTGATTGGGCCCACATGGTCATGGTGGAGGGTGTAGATGTCATTGACGTCAATATGGTGTCACCCTTCATGTGACCATGTGTAGCCAACTTCTCTGATCAGCTTCATAATGGAGCCCCCCCATCAAAACAAAGATCAGAGTGGAGAGCAGAAAAGCTCAGGTGGAGGAGGCAGCATAAGAACAGATGAGGGTCTAGCACAGGCAAATGTAATAATATTATATTATTATATATTATATTATATGTAATTATATTATTTAAATCACTTTCCTTACAGTTTGATTTGCTACAGATCATATCATTTCCCTATGATAACACTGAATGGCAGAGTGCAGGGGCAGAAGCATTGTCATAGGGAACCCTGAGAAATGTGGATTATGGCAACAGAAATCTCACCCAAAATTTCCACTGCTGATGAGTTTGGAAGTTTCATAGTCACTCATATGCGGCTTTCTCGCCGGAACCAATGAATCCATCACGCTCTATAAAAGAATAAGAAATAATACTGATTTATTGAAGATGCAGGAAAAAAGTTACAGATGCAAAAACTTCTCCCCCCATATTATGTCCCAGATGATTTACACTGATATGATGTTGGGAGGATACAAACCGGACGCTGGGCAGACCTGGCGCTAGCACCCAGCACACCCAGGCAAGTGCCGGGGCCCTGAGTAAGCGAGGGGCCCACTTGCTGTCGGGCACCCTGGCGCGCTATGGGACCGGTGAGCAGAGGAGAGTGGTGCCAGCGCCAGCTAGTGGGCCTTGCCCCCCCCCCCCCAATGCTTGCCCAGGACCACGGCCGGCACAATACTTACCTCTCCACAGCTGGTGAGCAGTGAGATGAGCATTTGATTTTTTTTTTTTATGTATGGAGGTATGGGGCATTATATGGGGGGAGAAGTGACATCCTGCATGGGGCATTATATGGGGGGGAGGTAGGGACATCCTGCGTGGGGTATTATATGGGGGGGGAGAAGTGACATCCTGCATGGGGCATTATATGGGGGGGAGTGACATCCTGCATGGGGCATTATATGGGGTGAGAGGTGACATCCTACATGAGGCATTATATGGGGGGGACATCCTGCATGGGGCATTATATAGGGGGGTGACATCCTGCATGGGGTATTAAATGAGGGGGAGAAGTGACATCCTGCATGGGTCATTATATGGGGGGGAGTGACATCCAGCATAGGGCTTTATATGGGGTGAGAGGTGACATTCTGCATGGGGCATTATATGGGGGGTGACATTCTGCATGGGGCATTATATGGGGGGAGTGACATCCTGCATGGGGTATTATATGGGGGGAGAAGTGACATCCTGCATGGGGCATTATATGGGGTGAGAGGTGACATCCTGCATGGGGCAATATATGGGGTGAGAGGTGACATCCTACATGGGGCAGTATGTGTTGGGGGGACATCCTGCATGGGGCATTATATGGGGGGGTGACATCCTGCATGGGGCATTATATGGGGGGTGACATCCTGTATGGGCCATTATGTGGGGTGGGACATCCTGCATGGAGCATTATGTGGGGGGGACATCCTGCATGGGGAATTATATGGGGGGTGACATCCTGCATGGGGCATTATGTGGGGGGATATCCTGCATGGGGCATTATGTGTGGGGGACATCCTGCATGGGGCATTATGTGGGGTGGGACATCCTGCATGGGGCATTATGTGGAGGGGACATCCTGCATGGGGAATTATATGGGGGGTGACATCCTGCATGGGCCATTATGTGGGGAGGCACAGCCTGCATGGGGCATTATGTGGGGGGCACAGCCTGCATGGGGCATTATGTGGGAGGGACATTCTGCATGGGGAATTATATGGGGGGTGACATCCTGCATGGGCCATTATGTGGGAGGGGGACATCCTGCATGGGGCATTATGTGGGGGGTCAAAGCCTGCATGGGGCATTATGTGGGGGTCACAGCCTGCATGGAGCATTATGTGGGGGGTCAAAGCCTGCATGGGGCATTATGTGGGGGGCACAGCCTGCATGGGGCATTATGTGTGGGGTCACAGCCTGCATGGGGCATTATATGGGAGCACAGCCTGCGTGGAGCATTTTATGGGGTCCATTATTCTATATGGAGCAATATATGGAGCTCATAATACGGTATAGAGGACTATGTGGTGCCATTATACTGTGTGGAGGACATTACTGTCCGGTCTGCACTGTGAGCTGTGAGGATTCGCCGCTTTCTGAGTTATTGTGGAATTTACAATAGATATCGCTCATGTAATGTAAGAAGTGAAATCTTCGGGCTTGTACTATATATATATATCTGCGGTATCTGTGCATCATGAATCGTGGTATGTGTTAAAGGGGCCACTGAGACTCTTTCGCCCAGGGCCCACGAAATCCTGGAGCCGCCCTGCAACGGTCATCATACATTACTATAACATTCTGGATAATGTGGGAGATCACACAGAGGAGGACTTACAGGTAATCTGTCACCAGGTGTTTGCTATGTATTCTGAAAGCACCATGATGTAGGGGCAGAGACCCTGATTCCAGTGATCTGTTACTTACTAGGCTGTGTGTGGCTGTTTCAATAAAATCAGTACATTATCACTAGAAGACTATCTGTCTAGTCAGGTAGTCCTATTGCTCTGTACCCCTGCCTCCACCACTGATTAGCAGCTTTCTGCCTATGCACAGTGTACACAGAAAGCTGCCAATCAATGGTGTGGGCGGGGTTATACAAGACTCAGCATTCAGAGCTCTGCAGCAGAAAAAAATAGTGATTTTATCACAACTGCTCCACCGAGTAAAGTAATCAACACATGGAATCAGGGTCTCTGTCCCTGCATCATGCTTCTCTCAGACCAAATAGCATAAACCTGGTGACAGATTCCCTGTAATTCAAATGTAATTAACACCATAGGGTCATCTACACTTAGAATAGAGACGTCCCATGGTTGTATGGGGGATAATACTGGACGAGTCATTCACACCCCATGATCTGATGACACACACGCATCCCCCTCTATGATACTTACGGATTCTTGGATCTCCGGGATCTCACTAATTCCATTGTTAGGATTCGACAGCTCAGTTGTTTCTAAAATAATGATGAAGAAATGAAATGTATTAGAGGATATTATTCCTACATAGATAATACAGCAATATAACGGAGAAATGACAAGATGTCTGTAAATGGGATTAATACTCGTTATATGGGGATTCTAAATATGAGAATATACGGGGAATCCATAGATAAATGTAATGTAAATGATTGAGGAACCCCTTCATAAATAACCAAAAACTGACCATCACTTCCGAAAAGAAAATGGGTGTGAACAGGTGCATACTAAGAGTAGCCATCCAAATACATAACTAACAAAGTTGCACTCTGTAACGCTATAGCATGTAAACATGAAATAAATGAAATTTGAATTGCATTACTGCTGTAGAAAATAGGATAAAAGGAAGATACTTAGTGCATAATTTGGCCAATTCATGCATGGCCAGGCGACCTTCTTTTTCTGGGTGCATGCCAAGTAGCCACGGCAAGGTGACCTTTTTTTTTGCTGGGTGCATGCCCAGCAGTCACGACAAGGCGACCTTCTTTTGCTGGGTGCATGCCCAGCAGTCACGACAAGGTGACCTTCTTTTGCTGGGTGCATGCCTAGCAGCCACGGCAAGGCGACCTTCTTTTGCTCGGTGCATGCCCAGCAGTCACAGCAAGGCGACCTTTTTTGCTGGGAACCTATCTCCACCCATCAGCCCGGGGTGGTTTTAATTACAACAGGATCCTACCTACCCATATAAATGTAGGCTTCAGCCTAGGAGAGGATTCACATTAGGAGAGGATTCCAACAAAAAGATCGCCTTGTCATTGGCTGCTAGGCATTCATGAATTGGCCAAATTATGTGCTCAATTTGCAAATTAGCCTGGAAGTGCACTGGGGGCGTGTCACTGCACTTGGATTTCTTCTTTCACGCCCCCAGCGCACTTCCATTCTGATTTGTATATAGTGTCTACTTTACATTTCTCCTGACTGGCACATTGGATTTCTACAAACAATTATTATTAGGGGACAATGGCCTATACCGTCACACCACTACTTCTATATGTAACAATGTGCTGCCAGGTTCCCATTACACAGAGTAGAGAGTAAATCTAACATTATCCTCCGTCCTCTGTAATATCTGGACATTCCTTGTAGAAGGTCGGGTGATCGCTCACCTGTAATTAGATCGCTGTTCAGCTCCGGCTGACTCCTATTAGGGTCAGGGATTTTCGGGGTCACATTTTGCCCATATTTGGCGTCGCTTCCTGTTGTTTCCTGATAGATATAATATATATAATTAATATGTGGAAGATTTCACTAAATCACCAAATACATAAATCATGAAGGACTAAACCAACATTTACAGATGCACCAATTGTAACGATACAAATCCCGCGCCATCTTCAGACCTTTTCTCAGAAAGTCTCCTCAGATACGGTGGATTAAGATACGTCTATTAATATTGATCCTTACCGGGCGTTCCAATGAGCGTTCTAGTATAGACAGGACTTTTTCGGCCAGTTCTTTAAAGACAGCCAAATCTTCAGTCTGAGATCTTTCTTCAGCCTATAAAGAAGGAAAAATGGAAAGGAGAATTTTGAGATGAGAGCGGTCAGAATGGAGGCGGAAATTGTATGTGACATCGGTTCTCTGTCTGCAGATACAATGACTACATACTGTATTTGGGGACTCGTTGTGTTTTACCGTATTTTTTGGACTATAAGATGCCTTTTTTTCCAAAATGTTTGACCTCCCTTCTAACACTCTCGCACCCCTCCAATCTATCCTAAACTCTGCTGTCTGACTAATCCACCTGTCCCCCCGCTATTCCCTGGCTTTTCCCCTCGCTCCGCCAATCCCTTCACTGGCTCCACATTACCCAGAGACTCCAGTTCAAGACCCTAACCTTGGCATGCAAAGCCACCCACAACCTGTCTCCTCCATATATTTGTGACCTAGTGTCCCGGTACTTACCTGCACGCAACCTCCGATCCTCACAAGATCTTCTTCTCTACTCCCCTCTTATCTCCTCTTCCCACAATCGCATACAAGATTTCTCCCGTGCATCCCCCCTACTCTGGAACTCTCCACCCCAGCATATCAGACAGATTATTAATAATAATAATTGTCTGAATGTAGCTTACCAGGGGGGTGGCTGTGGTGGAGTGAGGTCACAGGAGGTAGGGTCACTGCTGTAGGAAGCCGGCAGTAGAAGTGGGGTGCTGCTGCGGGCCCCGAGCTGGGAGGAGCGGGGTATCTAGGAGGTGCGAGGCTGCGGGCCCTGGGCTTCAAGGAAATGTTAGCGGTGATTTAGGAGGGGACTCCCCGCTCTGCCCATTGATTTTCTGGCGGTGGGCTTCAGGCAAATGGCCGCTGGAGGCAGTGCATGTGCAGATTTAGATCTCGGCTCAATGACGAGCTGAGATCTCAATCTGCGTATTGGCCATCTCCAGCAGCCTACTTCTTGAAGCCCACTGCAGAGAAATCAATAAGCAGAGCAGGGCCTCCCCTCCTGAATTACCGCTAACATTTCCTTGAAGCCCAGGGCCCGCAGCCTTGCATCTTCTGGACACCCCGCTCCTCCCAGCTTGGGGCCCACAGCAGCGCCCCACTCCTACTGCCGACTTCCTGCAGCAGCGACTCTGCCTCCTGTGACCTCGCTCCACTGCCACCACCCCCCTCAGTAAGAAACCGAAAATTCGGACTATAAGACAGGACTATAAGACAGACCCCCATTTTATTATAATAAATGTTTTTCCTATTTACCTCCCAAAAATTTTTGGTGCGTCTTATGGTCTGCAAAATACGATATCTTAGAAGAAAAAGCTTCTATCCCTCCATTATTATCTGTTAATATTGAGATGTTCTGTGCAGAGTGTCCGCCACTTACCTGGTGTAGTAATGTCCTGATGTTCTGAAGTAAATCCGTCAGATAGTCTGACGTTAGACGACGTTGTCGGTGTTTGGTCAGGCAATCCTTTACTAGCTCCATCACCAGCCGGTGAGTGAAGCTGAGGACGCCATCGGGTGGTAGAAGCACACTGTTAGGACGATTGATCATAAGGATCAACAATAGTGCTTTTACCTGAGGAATGTCCAAAACAATTCCAGCCATAGTGAAAAACTGCAAGTGCTATCAGTCACTATAGAGCCAAGAAAGGCACGGGTGAGCCTATGTGCATTGTATATATAGCGCCTGTGAGCAGTGATGTCACCATCACCTGTGATGTCATCACGGAATCTTGTGATAGAATCTTCACGGAGCAGCTCTGCGCAAAT
This sequence comes from Phyllobates terribilis, assembly GCF_046119375.1. Classification (NCBI taxonomy): domain Eukaryota; kingdom Metazoa; phylum Chordata; class Amphibia; order Anura; family Dendrobatidae; genus Phyllobates; species Phyllobates terribilis. Next base: position 81,489 of record NW_027362995.1, read on the forward strand.
AGAATGCGGCCTGGTAATATATAAAGTGAAAACACCATACAATTAACTACCCATGTTATTGTAGCACCCTGAGGATTCGGCTGCTACAGGTGTATTGCACCTCAACCCAGAGGTGTGATATTCCACTCCCGGGTAAGGAAGGAGTGTGGAACTGAGCTCGGTAGGCTGCATGCACTACATACATCCCATTTCCGAGGAACAGGCCGACGGTACTCCCACTTAGAAATGTGCAGGTACGACCGAGTCTGTTCCTGGCTGGAGTGGGAGGGGGGTGGTACATCCCAAGTAGTGTAGGGGCAGATAGGGGGAGCAGCCTGGGTAAAGTTAGGAGCTCATTGGGTGCTGGTCACCTGAGCTCACACATAGAGGGTGTATATAAGGTGGGCACCAACTAAGAACAGGGTCAGATGCAGAGAACAAGTCAGTTGCAGAGAGGAAGTCTGAGAGCAGAGAAGAGAGACCCAGAGTGAGAGAGGAGAAGAGAGAGAGACCCAGAGGGGGAAACAGCAGAAAAGGACTCCAAGATCCCAACTTAAATCCCCGGGTGAAGAGTCGGCACAGGGTACCGGAACCCAAGCTGGTGGGGGGCAAAACACACCCCAGCCAGAGACCGGAGACCGTGGGCAGCGTTTGTCACGGTCACCCATCACATCCACCCCGAAGGCACACCACATGAAGGGTCAGGGAACCCAAGGCCAAGGGTGTCCCAACAGAAGGCCCGAGGGAGCTGGACCTAGGTGGATCACTGGTGGGGACGGCCAGAGAACGGGACAGAAGGAGAGCTCAGGGCCACGCTCCGGACTTGTTTGGGGGTTGGCTGGATCCAGGACCTGGTGGACGCAGCACGGCTCGGGTGGTCACTCGCAGCTGGAGTGACCAGTACAACATCTGCAGTAAGTAAACACCCTTAACTGCACAACCCGACTCTGTCTTCATTGCCGTCTGCACTGCACCACCACAACCCCCATCCTCTGCACCTGTCCCCCCTGAGGCTATACCCCTCCCGTTGGGGGTTATCTCACCAAGCTGCGCACCCACCATCAGCCTCAGCGGACCCTGCTGCAGCGGCGGCCACAGTGACCGCATCACAACGGGTGGCGTAGTCGACATAAAAGAACTCTTAATAACATCTGTAGGACTGCCACATAACACTGAGTTTGACGCCCTGGGCACGGGCCGGGTCACAGCCGCTCGGAGACTACAACCCCCCATCTGATCCGGTGCCGGGTATTCCCCTCAAAAAGGAATATGTCCCAGGGGGCGCGTCAACTTTGGCGTAGTCGGCAGGATTACGTGCCCGCAACACCCGGGTACTGCGTGCCTGAAGAAAAGATCGCATTTACCTCAAAAAGAAGTCTCCTGCCGGTTCCGGAGGGTCCACGCCATCGGACCCCATCACAGGTCGTTTCCCGCCGATTGTCCGCCATTTCCAGCTTGTTCCCGCCATCTGCAGAGTTTCCCGCCACTGGGCGACGCTTCCTGCCAAATCCGAAGATTTCCCGCCTTGGAAGAGCAGCGGACGCCATTATGGGCGTGCCAAAGGAGGGCAAGAGGCCACCTCCCATCGTGGGCCAGGACAGAAAATGGCGCCAAAAGTGGAAACCGCCCCCACCAACAGAGACTGTGATGCTGGAGGTGTCTGTCAGCGTGAAAGAACTACCCCTGGAGCTGACAGTCACCGAGTTGCCCCGGGACCGCCCTCGAAGTGGGAGGAGACGAAAGAAAAGAACGAAGATGGGTGCCGCCTGGAGCAGTCTGGAGCGAGCGCACCCGGAGGCAAGAAGTCTAACGAGGAGTAGCGGAGGAGCTTACCCGGATATGGAGAGAAAGCAGAACAGCACCGGCCCGCTGGCCAGGAGTCTGCTAGAGACCGAGGAAGGAGAGCAGAGCAGCACCGACCCGTTGGTCAGGAGCCTGCTAGAAACCACGACCCCACTAGGCCTAGTGGAGGTCCTTGCACAGCTTCCCCGAGACCGGGAGTGTGCACAGACTGCCCTGGAGGGCCTCGCACGGAGGATGGCCCGGGTACAGCGAGAGACATTGGCGGAGTGGAGCCGAGAGATGGCCCAGCAAACCAAGACCCGGAGCACGCCAGCCAAGATGAGGAGACAGACCGCCTCTGAGGACGGCGCGGGAGGACCCAAGGCCGGAGACGGCGCCGAGAAGGGAGCCGAACGCATGGAGGCAGGTAAAGGGGACGCCTATACCCCAAGCCGGGAAACCGCCCACCTGCCCCAGCTCCCCGTCGCAGAGCCCGAAAGTCCCCCTGCTGTGCCCGTAGCCGCCATGTCACCGCTATGGACTAAGCCCCGACCGGAAGCCGCCGCAGCGACCCCTGTGACGTCACGCGCCTCGACCCGGAGCGTGACAAAGCAGGAAATACCACCAGCCTGGTCGCAAGGCCTAGTACCCCCGGGCGCCGCATCACCAACAGCGCCCCCTACCTCCGCGGAGCCTCCGGCCTGGCCGCAAGGCCAGGTAGCCCAGGGCGCCGCCGTCCTAACGGTGCCCTTCACCTTCCAGGTGCCCCAGGCCTGGCCGCAAGGCCTGGGCAACCCGGGCGCCACCACCACCGCGCCCGCGCCCGTAAAACCAAGGGTGCCACACCTGGGGGAGGACTTGTTCAGCCAGCTCACATGGCCGGACGGGCGGCCCTTCATCTGGCCCGAAGAATTCCATGAGCTGGAACGGCGGCAGAGACTAGGGCCCTTATGTGAGCCCCTGATTCCGGCTCCGACGCCCGAGGCACGGATCTCGCCCCCGCTTGAAGAGGCCCAATTTGAGTGGGACCCCACCGGAGAAGACCTAATGGGGTTCACTCAGGAAAGCAGGGCAGCTGCAGCGGAGCGTGCTGAGTGTTGCCGACAGCAGCTCGAAGAGTTTGCGAGGGAGCGGAGAGAGAGGCGGGTCCGGGAACAGCAGGCCCAAGTACGGAGTGCCGAGCAGAAGAGCCGGACCAGGAGGGACCCCCGTGCAGCGCATTGTCCCCGCACCATCGGGACAGTGATCAAGTTCAACCAGCAGCATGGGTGGGGCTTCATCCGAGACAACAACACCCCCGGCGACGTCTTTGTCACGCGCAGAGACGTGGAGTCCCATCTGCCGGAGGGGCACAGAGGTCGTGACCTCTACATCGGAGACGAGGTCACCTTCACCCGGCACAAGTGTGCCAAAGGACCTTACGCCCTCCACGTACACCGCCTGACGGAGGAGGAGTTGCGGTGCGAGGAGGAGGAGCAAGAGGACCCGGACGGGTCTGAAGTTACAACCAGCTACAAGCAAAGAGCAGGAGGAAGACGCCGTTGAGTGCGGCAGAGCAGTAGATGTAAATAGTTACCCGACCGGGTACCAAAGAAACTGTTGCTACATATATAGTCCCCGTTGGGACCAGCTGAGTGAACTGTTCACCCATTCACCCGTAATTCCGTATCCATACCAGGCTGAGGACTGTGAGCAGCCATTCCCTTCCCTTTACCTGGCCGAGGACTGAGAGCGGCCAACTTCCCCTGTATATAGTTGCGCTTCCTAAAGCGCCCCCTACTGGTTTTATAGGAAAACCAGTTTTCCAGAGAGACTGTCGCACTGTACCCGGTCACACGTTGCACAGTGACCGGGGGAGGAGCCAGAGGCGACGAGAATGTTTTATTTGCTAATATATGTTGTTTTATATGTTTATGAAAAAAAAATGTATGTTTTTGGTGTTATTTATGTCTTACAGCCCGAGGACGTGCTGTGATTTACCAGGGGGGAATGTAGCACCCTGAGGATTCGGCTGCTACAGGGGTATTGCACCTCAACCCAGAGGTGTGATATTCCACTCCCGGGTAAGGAAGGAGTGTGGAACTGAGCTCGGTAGGCTGCATGCACTACATACATCCCATTTCCGAGGAACAGGCCGACGGTACTCCCACTTAGAAATGTGCAGGTACGACCGAGTCTGTTCCTGGCTGGAGTGGGAGGGGGGTGGTACATCCCAAGTAGTGTAGGGGCAGATAGGGGGAGCAGCCTGGGTAAAGTTAGGAGCTCATTGGGTGCTGGTCACCTGAGCTCACACATAGAGGGTGTATATAAGGTGGGCACCAACTAAGAACAGGGTCAGATGCAGAGAACAAGTCAGTTGCAGAGAGGAAGTCTGAGAGCAGAGAAGAGAGACCCAGAGTGAGAGAGAAGAAGAGAGAGAGACCCAGAGGGGGAAACAGCAGAAAAGGACTCCAAGATCCCAACTTAAATCCCCGGGTGAAGAGTCGGCACAGGGTACCGGAACCCAAGCTGGTGGGGGGCAAAACACACCCCAGCCAGAGACCGGAGACCGTGGGCAGCGTTTGTCACGGTCACCCATCACATCCACCCCGAAGGCACACCACATGAAGGGTCAGGGAACCCAAGGCCAAGGGTGTCCCAACAGAAGGCCCGAGGGAGCTGGACCTAGGTGGATCACTGGTGGGGACGGCCAGAGAACGGGACAGAAGGAGAGCTCAGGGCCACGCTCCGGACTTGTTTGGGGGTTGGCTGGATCCAGGACCTGGTGGACGCAGCACGGCTCGGGTGGTCACTCGCAGCTGGAGTGACCAGTACAACATCTGCAGTAAGTAAACACCCTTAACTGCACAACCCGACTCTGTCTTCATTGCCGTCTGCACTGCACCACCACAACCCCCATCCTCTGCACCTGTCCCCCCTGAGGCTATACCCCTCCCGTTGGGGGTTATCTCACCAAGCTGCGCACCCACCATCAGCCTCAGCGGACCCTGCTGCAGCGGCGGCCACAGTGACCGCATCACAACGGGTGGCGTAGTCGACACAAAAGAACTCTTAATAACATCTGTAGGACTGCCACATAACACTGAGTTTGACGCCCTGGGCACGGGCCGGGTCACAGCCGCTCGGAGACTACAACCCCCCATCTGATCCGGTGCCGGGTATTCCCCTCAAAAAGGAATATGTCCCAGGGGGCGCGTCATTATCATGGCCGTTCTATTTTATATCCAATTAGAACACAACCAGGACAAAGGTGTGTTCACAAGTTGGATTTTGGCAGCATTTTTTTTCTACCTCAAAAATCAAAGGAGGCAGGAAAAACGCTGCTTAAAATTCAGGTGTTTTTACTTGTGTTTTTTTTTCCATTCATTTGAATGGGTGAAAAATGCTGCAAAACCTCTGAAAGACTTGACAAGCTGCAGATTTAAAAAAAATGCAAAAAAAACAGCATGTGAATGAGATTTCAGAAATGTCATTCACTAAGATGGTACTGTAAAACACAGCATTTTTGCTGCAGAAGAAAAAACAGTGAATACACCCTAAAGATATCCTCAGTCATATTATGGGAAATATTGTATATTTCGCATTTATTATCTCACGTGTTTTTCTTCACCATAGAACTTTTAAGGCTGTGTGCCCACTATGCGTTTTTTAGGCGTTTCTGCAGCGTAACTTCCGCCGCGGAAACACTTAAAAAACGCTTGGTGATAGGTCTGCAATGGTCCCCAATGATAATCCGCATGTGCTATGCACATGCCGCGGAGATTTCCGCTGCGGATTATCAATGCGGAAAAATCCGCAGCTCGTCCTTTAATTTTGCAGAGTCGCTGCGATTTAGCCGCCATTGACTTGCATTGGAACGCATAACATCCGCATGACTACAAATACACATGTGGATATTATGCGACTCAATGCGTGGATGGTACCCGGGTCTGGAGATGAAGAGACTCTCCTCCAGACCCGGGTACCATAGTACCTGTAGTTAAAATAGAATTAAAATAAAAAATAAACATATACTTACCTTCTGATGGCCCCTGTCTGCTCCCGGCGGTGCTGCTGGCTCTTCGGCTGCTCGCGGTGGTAAAATGACCTTCCATGACGCCATTTAGTCATGTGACAGGTCACGCGACCGCTGACATCGGCGGTCGCGTGACCTGTCACATGAGTAAATGACGTCATGGAAGGTCCTTTTACAGCACCGTGATCCGCCGAAGACACCGGACGCACCGGAGAAGGAGATCGAGGACCATCGGAAGATGAGTATAATGGTTTTTTTTTTATTTTTCACCATTATTATTCTTTTTTTTTATTATTGATGCTGCATTTACAGCATTGTAACTTGGTCACACTATATAAATCCATGCCGGTTGCATGGAATTATATAGTGTGACCAAGTTGTCAAGCACTTTTCCAAGTGATGCTAAAATCACTTGGCAAAGCGCTTGACAACCCAGGGAGATGCAGAAACGCTTAGGAAAAATCCGCAGCATTTCTGCATCGTGGTCATATATCCTAACTCATTGGCGAACTGTTATACAAGGCTATATTCACACTAGACGTTTTTTTAGCGGGCTTTTTTATGCAAATTTTCAGCTGCGTTTTACAGTACCAACAAAGTCTATGAGATTTCCGAAATCTCATGCACAAAGCTTGCTTATTTGTCCTCAGTATTTTGTGCTTTCCATGGCTTTTTGCAATAGAGTATGTCACTTGTTTCAGCGTTTTTCACCCATTAAAAAAAAGGGTGGTGGAAAAAAATGCTGAAAAAAAGCCTAGTGTGAACATTTTGCTGCGTTTTTAGTGAAAAAAGCAAGTATGTGACACACATTTACTTTTGTGATTTTCCCAAGTTTAAACCATCTTGTCTTGGTCACCTGAGATAGCAGCTTGGATTATTACAGTTTAATTAAATTAGTGATGCCTACAAAGTAAACATTGGTTGAGCTAGGTGTGAGATTGAACAACACGTGTGGCCCAGGGAGGTGTGAAAATGAACAATGCCTGAGCAACTCAATGGCAAACCATAATGTGAAAGTAAATAGTGTCCTACAAATTCAATGCACTGCCAGGGTCTTAGATAAACCATTCCAGACCAATTCACCCCCCCCCCCCTGTTACATTTGTAATGTGTACTTTTTCATGAACATATGTCTTGCAATGGTGACTTGTTTTCATGTGTCTATGGTGGAAGCAAAGCTGAACTTTGGGATCCTGAAAAACGCACCAAAAATGCACCAAGAACCACTGCAAAAAAACACACCAAAACCTGCGTTTTTGACGCTACTTCTTTCCTGCCAAGAGATTATGTTTTGCTGCAGAAAAAAAACACCTAGTGTGAATATAGCCTAAGACTTACTCTGCCAGCATTAATAGTCAATATTCGGTATACAAATAGGACTCCAATCCATGTATTCAGTTTATCATAAACATGCCTGAGTTAATCTGCCAAATACACATAGTATGCTTTCTCATAGGTGAAATATAAATCCTGTTAAAGGTCCAAGTTGCAGCAGTTAAGTAGAACAAAACAGACCTCTTCATTCTTTGTAGGTGGAAAAACTTTCGAAATTGTCAGTGTATCAAGTACTTATACTCCTGACTGTATATAGTATAATTGCCGCACTGCTACATACAGGTGCTTCTCAGAAAATTAGAATATCATCAAAAAGTGAATTTATTTCAGTTCTTCAATCCAAAAAGTGAAACTCATATATTATACAGAGTCATTACAAACAAAGTGATCTGTTTTAAGTGTTTATTTCTGCTAATGTTGATGATTATGGCTTACAGCCAATGAAAACACAAAAGTCATTATCTCAGTAAATTAGAATTAACAAGAAACACCTGCAAAGGCTTCCTAAGCATTTAAAAAGGTCCCTTAGTCAGTTTCAGTAGGCTCCACAATCATGGGCAAGACTGCTGACTTGACAAATGTCCAGAAGGCAGTCATTGACACACTCCTCAAGGAGGGTAAGCCACAAAAGGTCATTGCTAAAGAAGCAGCTGTTCACAGAGTGCTGTATCCGAGCATATTAATGGACGTGGAAGGAAAAAGTGTGGTAGAAAAAGGTGCACAAGCAACTGGGATAACCGCAGCCTTGAAAGGATTGCTAAGAAAAGGCCATTCAAAAATTTGGGGGAGATTCACAAGGAGTGGACTGCTGCTGGAGTCATTGCTTCAAGAGCCACCACACACAGACGTATCCAGGACATGGGCTACAAGTGTCGCATTGCTTGTGTCAAGCCCCTCATGACCAATAGACAACGCCAGAAGCGTCTTACCTGGGCCAAAGAGAAAAAGACCTGGACTGATGCTTAGTGGCCCAAGGTGTTGTGTTCAGATGAAAAGTAGATTTTGCATTTCATTTGGAAATCAAGGTCCCAGAGTCTGGAGGAAGAGTGGAGAGGCCACAATCCAAGCTGCTGGAGGTCTAGTGTGAAGTCTCCACAATCAGTGATGGTTTGGGGGGCCATGTCATCTGCTGGTGGAGGTCCACTGTGTTTTATCAAGACCAAAGTCAGCGAAGCCGTCTACCAGGACATTTTACAGCACTTCATGCTTCCCTCTGCCCACAAGCTTTTTGGAGATGGAAATGTCATTCTCCAGCAGGACTTGGCCCCTGTCCACACGGCCAAAAGTACCAATACCTGGTTTACACACAACAGTATCCCTGTGCTTGATTGGCAGCAAACTCGCCTGACCTTAACCCCATAGAGAATCTATTATAGAGAATCTATGGGGTATTGTCAAGAG